>NC_037671.1:32304437-32464723 GCF_003255815.1 Theropithecus gelada
TCAAGCCTGTAATCCCAGCACTTTGGGAGGCCAAGACGGGCGGATCACGAGGGCAGGAGATCGAGACCATCCTGGCTAACACGGTGAAACCCCGTCTCGGCCTCCCAAAGTGCTGGGATTACAGGCTTGAGCCACCGCGCCCGGCCTCAACATTCTTAAAGAAAAGAATTTCCAACCCAAACTTTCGTATCCAGCCAAACTAAGTTTCGTAAGTGAAGGAGAAATAAAATCCTTTACAGACAAGCAAATGCTTAGAGATTTTGTCACCACCAGGCCTGCCCTACAAGAGACCCTGAAGGAAGCACTAAACATGGAAAGGAACACAGGTACCAGCCATTGCAAAAACATGCCAAAATGTAAAGTCCATCAATGCTAGGAAGAAACTGCATCAACTAACGAGCAAAATAACCAGCTAATATCATAAAGACAGGATCAAGTTCACAGATAACAATACCAACCTTAAATGTAAGTGGACTAAATGGTCCAATCAAAAGTCACAGACTGGCAAATTGGATAGTCAAGACCCATCAGATTGCTGTATTCAGGAGACTCATCTCACATGCAGAGACACACATAGGCTCAAAATAAAGGGATGGAGGAAGATCTACCAAGCAAATGGGAAACAAAAAAAAAGCAGGGGTTGCACTCCTAGTCTCTGATAAAACAGACTTTAAACCATCAAAGATCAAAAGAGACAAAGAAGGCCGTTACATAATGATAAAAGGATCAATTCAACAGGAAGAGCTAACTATCCTAAATATATATGCACCCAATACAGGAGCACCCAGATTTATAAAGCATGTCCTTAGAGACTTACAAAGAGACTTAGACTCCCATACAATAATAATGGGAGACTTTAACACCCCACTGTCAACATTCGACAGATCAACGAGACAGAAAGTTAACAAGGATATCCAGGAATTGAACTCAACTCTGCACCAAGCAGACCTAATAGACATCTACAGAACTCTCCACCCCAAATCAACAGAATATACATTCTTCTCAGCACCATATCGCACTTATTCCAAAATTGACCACACTGGAAGTAAAGCACTCCTCAGCAAATGTAAAAGAACAGAAATTATAACAAACTGTCTCTCAGATCACAGTGTAATCAAACTTGAACTGAGGACTAAGAAACTCAATCAAAACCGCTCAACTACATGGAAACTGAACAAACTGCTCCTGAATAACTACTGGGTACATAACGAAATGAAGGCAGAAATAAAAACGTTCTTTGAAACCAATGAGAGCAAAGATACAACATACCAGAGTCTCTGGGACACATTTAAAGCAGTGTGTAGACGGAAATTTATAGCATTAAATGCCCACAAGAGACAGCAGAAAAGATCTAAAATTGACATTCTAACATCACAATTAAAAGAACTAGAGAAACAAGAGCAAACACATTCAAAAGCTAGCAGAAGGCAAGAAATAACTAAGATCAGAGCAGAACTGAAGGAGATAGAGACACAAAAAACCCTTCAAAAAATCAGTGAATCAAGGAGCTGGTTTTTTGAAAAGATCAACAAAATTGATAGACCACTAGCAAGACTAATAAAGAAGAAAAGAGAGAAGAATCAAATACAGAAAATAAAAAATGATAAGGGGGTATCACCACCGACCCCACAGAAATACAAGCTACCATCAGAGAATACTATAAACACCTCTATGCAAAAAAATTAGAAAACCTAGAAGAAATGGGTAATTTCCTGGACACTTACAATCTCCCAAGACTAAACCAGGAAGAAATTGAATGCCTGAATAGACCTGTGCAGGCTCTGAAATTGAGACAATAATTAACAGCCTACCAACCAAAAAAAGTCCAGGACCAGACAGATTCACAGCTGAATTCTACCAGAGGTACAAGGAGGAGTTGGTAGCATTCCTTCTGAAACTATTCCAATCAATAAAGAAAGAGGGAATCCTCCCTAACTAATTTTATGAGGCCAACATCATCCTGATACCAATGCCTGGCAGAGATGCAACAAAAAAAGAGAATTTTAGACCAATATCCCTGATGAACATCGATGCAAAAATCCTCAATAAAATACTGTCAAACCGAATCCAGTGGCACATCAAAAAGCTTATCCACCATGATCAAGTGGGCTTCATCCCTGGGATGCAAGACGGGTTCAACATACACAAATCGATAAATGTAATCCAGCATATAAACAGAACCAAAGACAAAAACCACATGAGTATCTCAATAGATGCAGAAAAGGCCTTTGACAAAATTCAACAGCCCTTCATGCTAAAAACTCTCAATAAATTTGGTATTGATGGAACGTATCTCAAAATAATAAGAGCTGTTTATGACAAACCTACAGCAAGTATCATACTGAATGGGCAAAAACTGGAAGCATTCCCTTTGAAAACTGGCACAAGACAGGGATGTCCTCTCTCACCACTTGTATTCAACATAGTGTTGGAAGTTCTGGCTGGGGCAATCAGGCAAGAGAAAGAAATAAAGGATATTCAGTTAGGAAAAGAGGAAGTTAAATTGTCCCTGTTTGCAGATGACATGATTGTATATTTAGAAAACCCCATCGTCTCAGCCCAAAATCTCCTTAAGCTGATAAGCAACTTCAGCAAAGTCTCAGGATACAAAATCAATGTGCAAAAATCACAAGCATTCGTATACACCAGTAACAGACAAACAGAGAGCCAAATCATGAATGAACTCCCATTCACAATAGCTTCAAAGAGAATAAAATACCTAGGAATCCAACTTACAAGGGATGTAAAGGGCTTCTTCAAGGAGAACTACAAACCACTGCTCAGTGAAATAAAAGAGGACACAAACAAATGGAAGAACATACCATGCTCATAGATAGGAAGAATCAATATTGTGAAAATAGCCATACTGCCCAAGGTAATTTATAGATTCAATGTCATCCCCATTAAGCTACCAATGACTTGGAAAAAACTGCTTTAAAGTTCATATGGAACCAAAAAAGACCCCGCATTGCCAAGACAAACCTAAGCCAAAAGAACAAAGCTGGAGGCATTACACTACCTGATTTCAAACTATACTACAAGGCTACAGTAACCAAAACAGCATGGTACTGGTACCAAAACAGAGATATAGACTAATGGAACAAAACAGAACCCTCAGAAATAATACCACACATCTACAGCCATCTGATCTTTGACAAACCTGACAAAAACAAGAAATGGGGAAAGGATTCCCTATTTAATAAATGGTGCTGGGAAAATTGGCTAGCCATAAGTAGAAAGCTGAAACTGGATCCTTTCCTTACTCCTTATACGAAAATTAACTCAAGATGGATTAGAGACTTAAATGTTAGACCTAAAACCATAAAATCCTTAGAAGAAAACCTAGTTAATACCATTCAGGACATAGGCTTGGGCAAGGACTTCATGTCAAAAACACCAAAAGCAATGGCAACAAAAGCCAAAATTGACAAATGAGATCTAATTAAACTAAAGAGCTTCTGCACAGCAAAGGAAACTACCATCAGAGTGAACAGGCAACCTACAAAATGGGAGAAAGTTTTTGCAATGTACTCATCTGACAAAGGGCTAATATCCAGAACCTACAAAGAACTCAATCAAATTTACAAGAAAAAAACAAACAACCCCATCAAAAAGTGGACGAAGGATATGAACAGACACTTCTCAAAGGAAGACATTCATACAGCCAACAGACACATGAAAAAATGCTCATCATCACTCACCATCAGAGAAATGCAAATCAAAACCACCACGAGATACCATCTCACACCAGTTAGAATGGCAATCATTAAAAAATCAGGAAACAACAGGTGCTGGAGAGAATGTGGAGAAATAGGAACACTTTTACACTGTTGGTGGGACTGTAAACTAGTTCAACCATTGTGGAAGACAGTGTGGCGATTCCTCAAGGATCTAGAACTAGAAATACCATTTGACCCAGCCATCCCATTACTGGGTATATACCCAAAGGATTGTAAATCATTGTGCTATAAAGACACAAGCACACATATGTTTATCGTGGCACTATTCACAATAGCAAAGACTTGGAACCAACCCAAATGTCCATCAATGACAGACTGGATAAAGAAAATGCATCATATATACACCATGGAATACTATGCAGCCATAAAAAAGGATGAGTTTGTGTCCTTTGTAGGGACATGAATGAAGCTGGAAACCATCGTTCTCAGCAAACTATCGCAAGGACAAAAACCAAACACTGCATGTTCTCACTCATAGGTAGGAATTGAACTATGAGAACACCAGGATACAGGAAGGGGAACATCACACACTGGGGCCTGCAGTGGAGTGGGAGAGCGGGGATGGATAGCATTAGGAGGTATACCTAATGTAAATGACGAGTTAATAGGTACACCACACCAACATGGCACATATATACATATGTAACAAACCTGCACGTTGTGCACATGTACCCTAGAACTTAAACTAGAATTTAAAAAAAAAAAAAAAAAAGGATGAAGATCTGCCAAACAACCCAAAAAACAGAAAACTAGCACTGGGAACAGATACCTTCACAAGGTTAGCTAAGCATTAAAAAATAGATAACTTTAACAATATTTAACTTAAACCAGCACATAGCGAGCACATGTGTAACAGGAAAGGGGTCCTGATTTAGACTCCAAGAGAGGGTGAGTCCATAGAGTAAAGTGAAAGCAAGTTTATTAAGAAAGTAGAAGAATTAGGCCAGTTGCAGTGGCTCACGCCTGTAATCCTAGCACTTTGGGAGGCTGAGGCGGGCGGATCACAAGGTCAGGAGATTGAGACCATCCTGGCTAACATGGTGAAACCCCGTCTCTACTAAAAATACAAACAATTAGCTGGGTGTGGGGGAACGCGCCTGTAGTCCCAGCTCCTCGGGAGGCTGAGGCAGGAGAATGGTGTGAACCCAGGAGGTGGAGCTTGCAGTGAGCCGAGATGGCGCCACTGCACTCCAGCCTAGGTGACAGAGGGAGACTCCGTCTCAAAAAAAGAAGAAAAAAGGTAGAAGAATACAAGAATGCCTGCTCCATAGACAGAGCAGCCCCAAGGGCTGCTGGTTGCCCATTTTTGTGGTTACTTTTAAATGATATGCTAAACAAAGGGTGGATTATTATTTTTTGTTTTTCGGGGTTTTAGTTTTTTCTTTTTTTAAAAAAACTTACACTTTAAATTCTGGGATACATGTGCAGAAGGTGCAGGTTTGTGCCATGGTGGTTTGCTGCACCCATCAACCCTTCATCTACATTTGGTATTTCTCCTAAAGCTATCCCTACCCTTGCCCCCCACCCACTGACAGGTCCCAGTGTGTGATGTTCCCCTCCCTGTGTCCGTGTGTTCTCATTGTTCAACTCCCATGTGGTGTTTGGTTTTTCTGTTCTTGTGTTAGTTTGCCGAGAATAATGGTTTCCAGCTTCATCCATGTCCCTGCAAAGGACATAAATTCATTCTTTTCTGTGGCTGCATATTATTTCATGGTGTATATGTGCAACAATTTCTTTATTCAGTCTATCATTGATGGGCATTTGGGTTGGTTCCAAGTCTTTGCTATTGTGAAGAGTCCTGCAATAAACATATGTGTGGATATATATTTATAGTAGATTTATTTATAATCCTTTGGGTATATACTCAGTAATGGGATTACTGGGTCAAATAGTATTTCTAGTCCTAGATCCTTGAAGAATCGCCACACTATCTTCCACAGCGTTGAACTAATTTACACTCTCACCAACTGCATAGAAGTGTTCCTATTTCTGATTATCCACTCCAGCATCTGTTGTTTACTAAGTTTTTAATAATCGGCATTCTAATTGGCATAAGATGGTATCTCATTGTGGTTTTACTTTGCATTTTCTCTAATGACCAGTGATGAAGAGCTTTTTTTCATATGTTTTTTGGCCACATAAATGTCTTCTTTTGAAAAGTGTTTGTTCATATCCTTCACCCACTTTTTGATGGGGTTGGTTTTTTTTTTTTCTTGTAAATTTGTTTAAGATCCTTGTAGATACTGGATATTAGCTCTTTGTCAGATGGATAGATTGCAAAAATTTTCTCCCATTCTGTAGGTTGCCTGCTCACTCTGATGATAGTTTCTTTTGCTGTGCAGAAGCTATTTATTTTATTAGATTCCATTAGTCAATTCTGACTTTTGTTGCAATTGCTTTTGGTGTTTTAGTCATGAAGTCTCTGCCCATACCTTTGTCCTGAATGATATTGCCTAGGTTTTCTTCTAGGGTTTTTATGGTTTTAGGTCTTATGTTTAAATCTTTAACCCATCTAGAGTTAATTTTTGTATAAGGTATAAGGAAGGGGTCCAGTTTCCGTTTTCTGCATATGACTAGCCAGTTTTCCCAACAACATTTATTCAATAGGGTTTTCTTTCCCCGTTGCTTGTTTTTGTCAGGTTTGTCAAAGATCAGATGGTTGTAGATGTGTGGTGTGATTTCTGAGGCCTCTGTTCTGTTCCATTGGTTTATATATCCTTTTTGGTACCAGTACCATGCTGTTTTAGTTGCTGTAGCATTGTAATATAGTTTGAAGTCAGATAGCATGATGCCTCCAGCTTTGTTCTTTTTGCTTAGGATTGTCTTGGCTATATGGGCTCTCTTTTGGTTCTGTATGAAACTTAAAGTAGTTTTTCTCTAATTCTGTGAAGAAAGTCAATGGTAGCTTGACGGGAATAGCATTGAATCTATAAATTACTTTGGGCAGCATGGCCATTTTCATGATATTGATTTGTGCTATCCATGAGCATGGAATGTTTTCCCATTTGTTTGTGTCCTCTCATATTTCCTTGAGCAGTGGTTTGTAGTTCTCCTTGAAGAGGTCCTTCACATCCCTTGAAAGTTGTATTCCTAGGTATTTTATTCTCTTTTTAGCAATTGTGAATGGGAGTTCACTCATGATTTGGCTCTCTATTTGTCTATTATTGATGTATAGGAATGCTTGTGATTTTTGCACATTGAGTTTGTATCCTGACACTTTGCTGAAGTTCCTTATCAGCTTAAGGAGTTTTGGGGCTGGGACAATGGGGTTTTCTAGATATGCAATCATGTCATCTGTAAACAGAGATAATTTGACTTCCTCTGTTCCTATTTGAATACCCTTTATTTATTTCCCTTGCCTGATGCCCCAGTCAGAACTTCCAATACTATGTTGAATAGAAGTGGTGAGAGAGGGCATCCTTGTCTTGTGCCAGTTTTTAAAGGGAATGCTTTCAGCTTTTGCCCATTTGGTATGACGTTGGCTGTGGGTTTGTCATAAATAGCTCTCATTATTTTGAGATATGCTCCATCAGTACCTAGTTTGTTGAGAGATTTTAGCATGAGGGGGTGTTGAATTTTATTAAAGGCTTTTTCTGCATCTATGGAGACAATCATGTGGTTTTTGTCATTGGTTCTATTTATGTGATGGATTATGTTTATTGATTTGCATATGTTGAATAAGCCTTGCATCCCAGGATGATCATAGTGGATAAGCTTTTCGAAGTGATTTGGTTTGCCAGTATTTTATTGAGGATTTTCACATCGATGTTCATCAGGGATATTTTCTTTTTTTGTTGTGTCTTGGCCAGGTTTTGGTATGAGGATGATGCTGCCCTCATAACATGAGTTAAGGAGGAGTTCTTCTTTTTATATTGTTTGGAATAGTTTTAGAAGGAATGGTACCATCTCCTCTTTGTGCCTCTGGTAGAATTTGGCTGTGAATCCATCTGGTCCTGGGTTTTTCTTTTTGGTTGGTAGGCTATGAATTACTGCCTCAATTTCAGTACTTGTTATTGGTCTATTCAGGGATTTGACTTCTGGTTTAGTCTTGGGAGGGTGTATGTGTCCAGGAATTGATCCATTTTCTCTAGATTTTCTAGTTTATTTGCATAAAGGCATTTATAGTAGTCTCTGATGGTAGTTTGTGTTTCTGTGAAGTCAGTGGTGATAGCCCCCTTATCATTTTTTATTGTGTCTATTTGATTATTTTCTGTTTTCTTCTTTATTCGAAAAAAATGGCTAGCATTCTATCTATTCTGTTAATCTTTTCAAAAAGCCAACTTCTGGATTCATTGATATTTTTGAAGGGTTTTTGTGTCTCTGTCTCCTCCAGTTCTGCTCTGATCTTAGTTATTTCTTGTCTTCTGCTAGCTTTCGAGATTGATTGCTCTTGCTTCTCTAGTTCATTTAATTGTGATGTTAGGGTGTCGATTTTAGATCTTTCCCACTTTCTTATGTGGGCATTTAGTGCTATAAATTTTCCTCTAAATACCACTTTAGCACTGTCCCAGAGATTCTAGTACATTGTGTCATTGTTCTCATTGGTTTCAAATAACTTATTTATTTCTGCTTTAATTTCATTATGTACCCAGGAGCAGGTTTTTCAGGAGCAGGTTGTTCAGTTTCCATATAATTGTGTGGTTTTGACTGAGTTTCTTAATCCTGAGTTCTAATTTGTCTGCACAGTGGTCTGAGAGTCTGCTATGATTTTTGTTCTTTGCACTTGCTGAGGAGTGTTTTACTTCCCATTATGTGGTCAATTTTAGAATAAGTGCTGTGTGGTGCTGAGAAGAATGTATATTCTGTTGATTTGGGATGGAGAGTTCTATAGATGTCTATTAGGTCTGCTTGTTGCAGAACTGAGTTCAACTTCTGAATATTCTTGTTAATTATCTGTCTCAATCTGTCTAATATTGACAATGGGGTGTTAAATCTCCCAATATTATTGTTGTAGGTCTCTAAGAACATGTTTTATGAATCTGGGTGCCCCTGTATTGGGTGCACATATATTTAGGATAGTTAGTTCTTCTTGTTGCATCGATCCCTTTACCATTATGTAATGCCCTTCTTTGCCTTTTTTTATCTTTGTTGGTTTAAAGTCTGTTTTATCAGAGACTAGGATGTAACCCCTGCTTTTTTTCCTTTCCATTTGCTTCATAAATCTTCCTTCATCCCTTTATTCTGAACCTATGTGTGTCTTTGCACATGAGATTGGTCTCCTGAATACAGCACACTGATGAGTCTTGACTCTTTATCCAATTTGTCAGTCTGTGTCTTTTCATTGGGGCATTTAACCCATTTACATTTAAGATTAATATTGTTATGTGTGAATTTGATCCTGTCGTTATGATGCTAGCTGGTTATTTTGTCCATTAGTTGATGCAGTTTCTTCATAGTGTCAATGGTCTTTACAATTTGGTGTGCTTTTGCAGTGGCTGGTACAGGTTTTTTCCTTTCCATGTTTAGTGCTGTCTTCAGGATCTCTTGTAAGGCAGGTCTGGTGATAACAAAATCTCTCAGTATTTGCTTGTCTGTAAAGGATTTTATTTTTCCTTTGCCTATGAAGCTTAGTTTGGCTGGATATAAAATTCTGAGTTGAAAATTATTTTCTTTAAGAATGTTGAATATTGGCCCCCACTCTCTTCTGGCTTGGAGGGTTTCTGCAGAGAGATCCACTGCTAGTCTGATGGGCTTCCCTTTGTGGGTAACCCAACCTTTCTCTTTGGCTGCCCTTAACATTTTTTCCTTCATTTCAACCTTGGTGAATCTGACAATTATGTGTCTTGGGGTTGCTCTTCTTGATGAGTATCTTTGTGGCATTCTCTGTATTTCCTGAATTTGAATGTTGGCCTATCTTGCTAGGTTGGAGAAGTTCTCCTGAATAATATTGTGAAGTACATTTTCCAATTTTGTTCCATCTTCCTCATCACGTTCAGGTACACCAATCAAATGTAGGTTTGGTCTTTTCACATAGTCCTGTATTTATTGGAGGCTTTGTTAGTTCCTTTTCATTCTTTTTTCTCTAATCTTGTCATCATGCTTTATTAAGTTGATCTTCAATCTCTGATATCCTTTTTTTCACTTCATCAATTCAGCAATTGATACTTGTGTATGCTTCACGAAGTTCTCATGCTGTTTTTCAGCTTCATTAGGTCATCTATGTTCTTCTGCAAACTGGTTATTCTAGTTAGCAATTCCTGTAAACTTTTATCAAGGTTCTTAGCTTCCTTGCATTGGGTTCCATGCTCCTTTAGCTCAGATGAGTGTATTACTACCTCCCTTCTGAAGCCTACTTCTGTCAATTTGTCAAACTCATTCTCCATCCAGTTTTGTTCCCTTGATGATGAGGAGTTGTGATCCTTTGGAGGAGAAAAGGCATTCTGGTTTTTTGAATTTTCAGTCTTTTTGCACTGGTTTTTCCTCATCTTCATGGATTCATCTACCTTTGGTCTTGATGTTGGTGACCTTCAGATGGGGTTTTTGCATGGTCATCCTTTTTGTTGATGTTGACACTATTGCTTTCTGTTTGTTAGTTTTCCTTCTAACAGTCAGGCCCCTCTTCTGCAGGTCTGCTGGAGTTTGCTGGAGGTCCACTCCAGACCGTTTGCCTGGGTATCATCAGTGGAGGCTGCAGAACAGCAAAGATTGCTGCCTGCTCCTTCCTCTGGAAGCTTCGTCCCAGAGGGGCACCTGCCAGATGCTAGCCAGAGCTCTCCTGTATGAGGTGTTTGTCAACTCCTGCTAGGAAGTGTCTCCCAGTCAGGAGACACAGGGGTCAGGGTCCCACTTGAGGAGGTAGTCTGTCCCTCAGCAGAGCTCAAGTGCTGTGTTGGGAGATCTGCTGCTCTCTTCAGAGCCAGCAGTCAGGATCACATGTCTGTGAAGCTGTTCCCGCAGAAGCCCCTTCTCCCATCTGCTCTGTCCCAGTGAAATGGGAGTTTTATCTATAAGCCCCCGACTGGGGCTGCTGCCTTTCTTTCAGAGATACCCTGCCCAAACAGGAGGTAGAGGAAGTCTGGCTACAGCAGCTTTGCAGCACTATAGTGGACTCTGTCCAGTTTGAACTTCCTGGAGGCTTTGTTTACACTGTGAGGGGAAAACCACCTACTCAAGCCTCAGTAATGGTGGATGCCCCCCCCATCCCC
This sequence comes from Theropithecus gelada, assembly GCF_003255815.1. Lineage (NCBI taxonomy): Eukaryota > Metazoa > Chordata > Mammalia > Primates > Cercopithecidae > Theropithecus > Theropithecus gelada. The sequence goes on from NC_037671.1 coordinate 32,315,323, forward strand.
CACCAAACTCGAGCATCCCAGGTTGACTTCAGACTGCTGTGCTGGTAGTGAGAATTTCAAGCCAGTGGATATTAGCTTGTTGGGCTCCCTGGGAGTGGGATCTGCCGAGCAAGACCACTGGGCTCCCTAGCTTCAGCGCCCTTTACAGGGGAGTGAACAGTTTTGTCTCATCTGCATTCCAGGCGTCACTAGGATATGGAAAAAAAAACTCCTGTAGCTAGTTTGGTGTTTGCCCAAATGGCCCCTCAGTTTTGTGCTTGAAACCTAGGGCCTGGGTGGCATAGGCACCCAAGGGAATCTCCTGGTCTTGGGGTTGTGAAACTGTGAGACTGTGGGAAAAGTATAGTATCTTGACTGGCAATTAGTATCCCTCACGGCACAGTCCCTCATGGCTTCCCTTGGCTAGGGGAGGGAGTTCCCTGACCCCTTGAACTTCCCAGGTGAGGTGACGCCCACCCTGCTTCTGCTCACCCACCATGGGTTTCACCCATTATCTAACCAGTCCCAGTGAGATGAACTGGGTACCTCAGTTGGAAATGCAGAAATCACCTGCCTTCTGCATTGGTCTCACTGGGAGCTGCAGACCAGATCTGTTCCTATTTGGCCATCTTGCCCGGGAATCACAAGGAGGGGATTATTAACTTTCTGACCTTGTCATGACATGTGTAACTGTCATGGCACTGGTGGGAGTGTAGCAGTGAGGATAACCAGAGGTCACTCTCGTTGCCATCTTGGTTTTGGTGGGTTTTCGCAGGCTTCTTTAGTGCAACCTGTTTTATCAGCAAGGTCTTTACAACTTGTATTTTATGCTCACTTCCTATCTTATTCTGTGACTTAGAATGCCTTAACTGTCTGGGAATGCACCCCAGTAGGTCTCAGCCTCATTGTACCTAGCCCTTATGCAAGGTAGAGTTGCTCTGGTTTAAACACCTCTGACATACGGAGGACAGCATCCTATTGGGCCATTGGAACCCACAGTTGATTCTGTGTGATTAAGACATAAATTGTTTTATACTAAGCTATAAGATTTTGGATTGCTTGCTATAGCAGCATAACCTAGCCAGGCTGATATACTCCAACAATGAAGTAGCAGGAAGAAGGGGCAACATGTATGCAACCTCCTCAGACAAAGACAAGGAGGATCATTTACAAGGGCAAACATTCCTTAGAGCAGAGTCAAGGATTCATATATGCATATACACATGTACATATGAATGTACTTTTTGGATGCATATGTATGGGTGTATTTTTAGGATAAATCCCTTAAAAGAAAGTTGCAGTAAGCAGGACCATTTGTTCTTAAGTTCTTCATTCTGCATCTTTCTAATGACAAGAACATTCTCCAACATAACCACAATACTATTATTACACCCAAGGGAATTAACATTGAACCAAAAATAAAAAGCCCATATTCAATTTTCCCACTTGTTTCAAAAGTCTTTTATAGTTGTCTTTGTTTTGTTGATGATGTAGGATCCAGTCAAAAATAATGAATAACATTTTATTGCCATGTGTTTTGGTCTTCTTCAATATGGAACAATGTCATCTCCCATCTTTGTTTTGTCTTTAAAGACATTGATATTTTTGAAGAGTTTGTGTCAGTTGTCTATAGAATATGCCACAATATGGGTTTGTCTGACTGTTTTCTTATACTCCAATTAAACATTTTTGGCAGTAATACTACATAGGTTACACTAATAGAGTGGGCAAATAGCGATCCAAATTATTCTACTCCATTTTGTTCCCTGTAACGTTAATGCCATTATCTTCAACCATAAGAAGGCTACACTCCTGGAATAGATGACTAATGATGTGAGAGAAAACTGATTCCTGAGGACTTCTGGATCAGAACAGCCATATTCCCTGAACTACAAAACTTTAGACATTTAAGTGAGAGATAAATTTTCATTCTGTTTGAGCCATTGGCATTTCCATTATTTTCAGCCAAATCTAATAAATAAATGAAAGGAGAAAATATAAAGGAATCAGAAGAAAACTAAGTAGGAGATCCAGTATATGTAAACCTTGAACTTCTAGTTATGTAAATTAATAAGTAAAATTATTACTTAAACCAGTTTGAGTTGGTGCTTGTTGTAATGGTTGGTGTGTCTTGAAAACATTCTATTTGACACACAGCTTTTATCATATCTATGAAAATGTATAAAAGCACAGAAGCAACAAATCAAATAATAGGTACAAATGACAAAAATGCAAAAAAAAGATATTGTATAATAAATGAAAAAGAAATCAAAGCGAGAAAAATTAGTGACAGTTGTCTAAGAAAATGACATTTAGCAGCTCAATAGGGTCAAAACATGTTTATTTCTCTTTTATATTATTAGTTTTCTGTAGAATCACTAAAACCTGCAAGGGACTCTATAAGTGGTTATCAAATGAATTGATTACTGGATTATATCAATAGCAATAGGAAGGGTAAAATTGCATTACTACTTTTTATAGATGTACTAGAACATCTACAGTGATGGGAAAAAAAACATGAGAAAAAAGAAGAAAATTAAAATGGTTAAACCAGAGATATTATGGGAGAACTAAGAGAAACCAATAGCTCTGGATATATTCTTTGAAATGTTCTTAACAGGTCATTCTGTATTTCTTGAAATCTAAGAAACAGACTCCAAAATAACAGATTAATTGGTTATATGAAGCATTCTCCCCATTGGAAAGCCAAGAATGCTTGGAGACTCAGATCCTCAGAGACCTTAAAGAGAGAAAACAAACCTAAGAGAGCCTTCCTCAAGAGGGATTCACTATGTAGATAAAAGGAAAATAAGCAAGTCACAAATGCCATCTGCCTTTTTCTCTGGTTATTTCTCCAAATAGAAAGATACTTTTGAGATAATGTCTTCTGGAAAACACTGAAAGAGCCCCCAGAATAGAATGAATCAAGGGCTCTTCAATTGCAAAAGGATATCAGTGTGTGGACCTATATTTCTAATACACAGCCTTGAATGTGGTTGGAATGTTGAATTTATGTATATATTCAAGTGTATCTTTGGGTGTTTGTAGTTTTATGTTAAGTGTATTTTGACTTTGTTATCTGTAATAATACCAATATAATACATGATATGTGACTTCAGATAAATTTGGCATCTGAGAATATTGGGCTCTTCTTCTGTGCCTGTATTTTGAAATATAATTTGTCAGTGTGTGGATTTGTGGAGTTTATGTGTGTGATTTGGGGATTTTCATGTTTACAATGTAAGAGGATTAAGTTTGAAAGACTAAGATGCAGAAATAAGCAATTAAGGAAGTTCTTGTCATCTTTTACCTGAGCATTTTTTAAAACTAGAGAAATGCTCACCCCTCTAAATAGTTGAACTGTTTAACTGCTAGAGGAGCTTAAAAGAGAGTATCTTTCAAATTATTTTTGTCCTCCTTGAAAACTGTGAAATTGATGGTAAAATGATAGAAAAAGAAGAAAGGCTAAGTGAATCTGATAACTGAAGAAAGAGCTGGAAAAAAGAAAACTAGAGGGCAAGAGGTGGTAAGAGAGGTCACCTCTTATCAAACAGGAGACAAGTTGATAGGAAAAGAGAGAAAAAATATGTGAAAGAAGAAAAGAAAAACAAATAGAGGATTGAAGAAGAAGTAGAACAGGACAGAAAATTCCCTTGACTTGGAAAAAATTTTTTTTGCCATGAACATGAAACAAATTCTGACTTTGAGGAGAAAAGGATCTGCTATGAGGGAAAATTCTGTCTCCAGCCCTGCAGGAAGAATTGGAAAATCAGAAAAGAGTGAAAAGGCAGCTAGACTGATTTAATCCTCAGCCCAGGTGAAACTGAAAACACAATTCAACGTGTTTTTCTGAATGATAGGCACTATCAGGAAGAGATGAAGTCAGGGATCCAGGCTCAGAGAGACAAATATTCATCCAGGATTTCAAGAGTGAGCAAGGCTGGAATATGGACTCCAGGCCGGGCTGCCTAATTTCAAAGTCCATGACATTCTAACAGAAAGGGAGATCCAGTGCTGGGATCAGATGCAGAGAGAGGTCATCTTTGCCCATTTCACGATTCCATAGTTGTGATTTTTCCTTGCCATTTCTTTTGTCTTCCAATCAAAGGGATGTAGGCAGGATGAACGCAAACACCTCCATGGTGACTGAATTTCTTCTAGTAGGCTTCTCCCACCTGGCCGACCTCCAGGGCTTGCTCTTCTCTGTTTTTCTCACTATCTACCTGCTGACCGTGGCAGGCAATTTCCTCATTGTGGCGCTGGTCTCCACCGATGCTGCCCTCCAGTCCCCTATGTACTTCTTTCTGTGCGTCCTCTCGACCTTGGAGATTGGCTATACATCTGTCACGGTCCCCCTGCTGCTTCACCACCTCCTCACTGGCCAGTGCCACATCTCTCGCTCTGGATGTGCTCTCCAGATGTTCTTCTTCCTCTTCTTTGGCGCCACAGAGTGCTGCCTCCTGGCAGCCATGGCCTATGACCGCTATGCAGCCATCTGTGAATCCCTCCGCTACCCACTGCTGCTGAGCCACCGGATGTGTCTACAGCTAACTGGGTCTGCGTGGGCCTGTGGTGTGCTGGTGGGGTTGGGCCACACCTCTTTCATCTTCTCCTTGCCCTTCTGTGGCCCCAATGCCATCCCGCACTTCTTCTGTGAGATCCAGCCTGTCCTGCAGCTGGTGTGTGGGGACACCTCGCTTAATGAACTGCAGATCATCCTGGCCGCAGCGCTCATCATCCTCTGCCCCTTTAGCCTCATCCTGGGCTCCTACGGGCGTATCCTGGTTACCATCTTCCGGATCCCATCTGCTGTCGGCCGCCGTAAGGCCTTCTCCACCTGCTCCTCCCACCTGATCGTGGTCTCCCTCTTCTATGGCACCGCCATCTTTATCTATATTCGCCCTAAGGCCAGTTACGATCCGGTTACTGACCCTCTGGTGTCCCTATTCTATGCTGTGGTCACCCCCATCCTCAACCCCATTATCTACAGCCTGCGGAACACAGAGGTCAAAGCTGCCCTAAAGAGAACCATGCAGAAAATGGTGCCTATGGAGATTTGAAAAAGGGGCGATAGTGACTTCTGTGCAGCGCTCTGAGTCAGTCCCAAATAACTAAGGATCAAAGGGTCTCCTTTAAGGTCTTTCTTCACATTAGGGGAGGGCCAGCCTGTCAGAAAGACAAACTCATCTTTGAAAAGCTACCGTAGCCAAATGCTCTCCTCAGAACCTCAGGACACATACATATTCTATTCTGCTTTCTGTTGCAAGAAACAAGAAACCCAGGATGGAGGATCAATTTCAGAAGCAGAGCAAGTTGACAAACAGGGATAAAGTTACAAAATGTTATCCCCATCAGACTATCAAGGTAATAAAATTTTCAGCCACAGCAATGATCCTTAAAGTCATTTGACGTTTGTACATCTTAGGTAAAGCATTTGTTTCTTGGGTGGTACTACTGATTAGTACCTCAGCAAACATAATTATACCTAATTAAATCTACTACCAGCTAAAGACAGATTCCTCAAGATGTAAGGAGTGGCCACAAAGGTTTCAATGAAGATAAGTTCTTAAGGAAATTCATATGCCACAGAGATTAAGAGAACAGATTTTGATGTCAGACAGACTTAAAGTCCAAGTCTCATTTTTTCCCAGCTAGTTAGCTATGTCATCACAGGCAAATGATATAATCTCTCTGAGTCTTAATGTTTTTAACTTTTATTTTAGATTCAAGGGTACATGTGCAGGTTTGTTATATAGGTAAATTTCATCTCAAAATGATTATTTAGTCACCCAGGTAATAAGCATAGTACCTGATAAGCAGTTTTTTGATCCTCACCCTTCTTCTATCCTCCACCCTCAATTATGTCCTGGTATCTATTGTTCCTTTCTTTGTGTTCATGTGTACTCAGTGTTTAGCTCCCACTTTTAAGTGAGAACATATGGTATTTGGTTTTCTGTTCCTGCATTAGTTTGCTTAGAATAACAACCTTCAGTTCCATGCATGTTGCTGCAAAGGACATAATCTGTTTGTTTGTTTTTTGTTTTGTTTTGTTTTTATGTGAGCCTTAATTTTCTTATCTATAAAGCTGTGATAACAAAAGAGTTGAATTCATTGGGATTTTGTGAGAATTTGTAGACTTGCAAACAATCCAGCTTAGTATCTGGCACAAAATAGTATCCTGATAGATGTTTTTGTTAGCCAGTCAGACAGGTCAGCATGAAGGCTAATGTTTGGCTCACATGGGATGCCTTTGCTGGGGAGAGAAGGGTATTCTTGAAATATCAGTGGCATTGGGACCCAAGAGACCCAGAGGAAGGTGGAAGAAGAGGCTCTATACATCACTGCTAACAGAAACTGCTACCCAGCACAGACATGAGCCAAAAACTACCAAGACACAGAAGAGCAAATATTAGGGCTATGACATGCAGGAGAGTCAGTGAACAGCAGAACAAATAAATGAGATAAGCTGAGAGGGTGAATCACAAAAAGCCATCTCCAAGAGGCAAGTATTTATTAATAATTAAAAATGCAATCTACATACTTCATATCATTCCAACACTTTATTCAAATGCACCACTATTTATTGCAAACATTCTAGGTGCCTATTGCTCTTTGGCACTGTGGAGAATATCAAGTACATACAGGGTGGTGATTTTGTCCAGAAAGCACTTGCTGTCTCATTAAGAAAACACTGATTCTCATGAAACTATCAGAGAACAGTTTGCAAAGTAAGAAAACGCTCACAATGTAAAGCAAAAAGACAAGGTGTTACTCCCTGTCCCCACCCCTCAAAAGGGGTTGTATGGCCTTCCTTATACTCATTTTATCAATGTGGAAAACCTCAAAACTACTGCTCTTCAATTGAACAAAACTTCAATAGAGAGGAACAGCATTTAAGAAGGATTGCCTAAAGGATGGTCAAAACAGCTTTTCCTCTGATAATTTAAAATCTAAATCTTATCCCCAGGCTAAAGCAGATGAGCACAGAGCTACACATTTAAAATGCTTAAATATTTCCATCTCCTACGCATCTCCATCAACTCATCTTTCCTAGAACTGGTCTTGGTAAAGAGTGTTTTGGCATTAAGCCATTGGTTTACATTGAGAAAGATTACAAGAAGCAACATTATGAAACTCTCGGAGGCATCATTTCTCTCATATCTCAGTGATAGGTATCATTGTACTTTTCCTATCATATAAGCAATAACTTTTCCTTACAGTTTTATGGAAGTACAATTGGCATATGACAAATTGTACATGTTCAAGTGTGCAATTTGATAAGTTTTGACCTATGTATGTACCATGACATTACAGGCACAATCACGAAATTAACATATCCATCCCCCTTGCTCCCTCACTCCCCATTGTAATCTCTCTCTTTTACCCCTCCCTAAACTCCTCATTCCCAAGCAACCTCTGATCTACTTCCCAACACTATATTTTTCTTTTTTCAGAGTTTTATATAAATGGAATTATAAAACATGTACTCTTTTTAGTCTGACTTCTTTCATTCAGCATATTTGGAGATTCGGCTATGTCATGGTGTGTACAACAGCCATTCTTTTTCATTTCTGAGTGAGACTCCATTGTATGGATATGACATAATTTGTTAATCCGTTCACCTGCTGAAGGAAATTAGGGTTGTTTTCACAATTTGTTTATTCATTCACCTGCTAAAGGAAGTTTGGGTTGTTTCCAGTTTTTGGTTCATAGAATGAAGATTCTATGAACATTTGTGCACAAAGTCTTTGTATGCTTTCATTTCTCTGGGGTAAATACATAGACGTGAAATGGCTGCATCGTATGGAAAGTGTAAGTTTAATTTTTTAAGAAATTAAATAATCACTTTTCCTCTTAATATGACAGCTAACAAGTTTCCACCTGAATTTGTAATTCATCTCCAGGAAATGTGCAATTCCTCACAATATGTTTTTGAGATATCTAGTTTCTGGCCTCACCTGCTGTTGTTGTTGTTGTTTTTCTATTCTACCTTTTTCTTTGTCCAGTCTCCCTGATCCTTATTTTCTGCACATTTATGTAAGCCAGCATATTAGTCTTTCTGGAGCAAGACTTAGAGCCATCAATCAGTAAGAAAAAAAAAAATAGGCAGGGGAAAGTATCAAATGAAAAATCCCTGGTGATATGGTTTGGTTCTATGTCCCCACCCAAATCTCATCTTGTAGCTCCCATAATTCTCATGTGTTATGGGAGGGACCTGGTGAGAGATGATTGAATTATGGGAGTGGGTGTTTCCTGTGCTGTTCTTGCGATAGTGAATGGGTCTCACATGATCTGATGGTTTTAGAAACGGGAGTTGCCCTACACAAGCTCTCATTTTTCCTGCTACCATCCATGTAAGATGTGACTTGCTCCTCCTTGCCTTCCACCATGATTGTGAGGCCTCCCCAACCATATGGAACTGTAAGTCCAATAAACTTCTTTGTTTTGTAAATTGCCCAGCCTCGGGTAAGTCTTTATCAGCAGCGTGAAAACAGACTAATATACCTGGGTAAAGACTGAAGACATGGGTTATGATCTCCACTCTGTTACTAAAACTTCACATGACCTAGAGCAAACTCTTTGCATCATCTTCTTGATTTTCAGTTTCATCATCAGTAAACATAAGGGCTAAATAAAATGAGTTCTGGATTGAGTTCCAGATCCACTATTCTGTGCTTATTTGTCCCAAAGAATATATGCTTCTTATAGCTGATATTCTTACAAAGAACCAGAAAGAAGATTGCAACAAACACTGCTTCTCCACCATGGCTACCAAGGGACCTTGAACTACATTAATCCTGGGCAATATAAGCACAGTCATTGGTATTCAAGACAAACACTACTCAAAAGCTAGGGAAAGTCCATCAGTGATCCCCATATTGAGTCTTCCCCTACTGTATTCTACCTTCCTGAACCTCACATCTCCCCTGCTCACACGTGCCCTTGCCCCTGAGCGAGCCTTTACCTGCTTCTTGAACTCCCACTGCTCTGTCCCTAATGCTTCCTCCTACAAAACTTTCTCCCCTGACACCCCCTTCCTTAACTTCCCTAATCCAATGGGACCCATTCACTGTAGTGCACACCAGCTCCTGATGGTATCTGCTACCAGAGGTGTCCTCATTCTTTCTTTCTTTTTTTGACAGGATTTTACTCTTGTTGCCCAGGCTAGAGTACAGTTGCACGATCTCGGCTCACTGCAACCTCTGCCTTCCGGTTTCAAGTGATCCTCCTGCCTCAGCCTTCTGAGTAGCTGGGATTACAAGTGCCTACCACCACGCCCAGCTAATTTTTGTATTTTTAGTAGAAACTGGTTTCACCATGTTGCCCAGGCTCGTCTTGAACTTCTGACCTCGTGATCCACCCGCTTTCGCCTCCCAAAGAGCTGGGATTACAGGCATGAGACACAGTGCCTGGCCAGTATCCTTATTCTTTAGCTTTGCAGAACTGAAGTAGGAAGTGACTGTGGCATCAGGGAGGGAGGGTAGAAGTCAGATGGAAGGGAAGGGAGAGGGAGAGAAAGAGGAAATAGGGGCAGGCTGAAGAACTGAGCATAGAAAAGAGAAAGAACAAAAAAGACCTCAGAGGAAGACTCACCTGCTCACAAGGAAAACCATGTCTGTGCATCCTGAGCCAGTCTCTTCACAGGACTTGGAGCAACCTCCCAACCAGAGCTCACTCCCACAGCCTATGCTCACTGATTCCCCCCATCAGCTGCTCCTGTGGCAGCCTGGTCCCCCTGCCTTTCTGCTCCCCACTGAGCTCTCTGGGATTCACAAATCAGTGCCCTAGGGCGGGCTTGGAGAGCCTAGCAGGTGGGGATCTTACACAGGGGCCAGGAAAGGAATGTAGGACTCAGGAGGAGACACTGAACAAAGGCTCTAACTCAGTCCTGGAAATGGGAGTGTGTGCTTGTCCATTGCCAGCCTCTCTGCCTCTCTAGGTTGTGTGCTCTCACTGGCCTTAACTCTTTCCAGTCAGGGAAGACTAGCAAAGAGTTGGAAGAGGAAATGTTGTAGAAGAAGGAAGAGAACTCAGGTACATCAGGGCCACCAAGAAACAGGGGCTCTGGGTCTTCCAGGGACATAAGGAGAAGGATTAGGAGCTGACCAGGCTTGCTACACAAAAGATTCCAGGGTTGATCCTCTGAGAGCTGAGAAAAACATAAGGTGGGGTCTTAGTGCAAACTTCAAGCTTCAAAGATGCCACCCACTGTCTATTCAACCTTTTTTTTTCTTTTGGCTAATCCTGTACACTTCTTTCAAGTCTGCGAATAATTATCAAGTTCCCACCGTGTGCCTTATTCTACATAGTCCTCACGATCTGGTCAACTTCCTTTGTATTTCTCCTCTGATCAGCTTCTCAGTGGATCCTCTTCATTCTCCTTCACTCTCACTGCAGCCCAGACCCACTTCCTCCCTTCCCTGAGCTTCTCTTGCCTGTCTCCCTCCTCACCACCAAATCCCATTTCCCCCAAGGAGAGGCATTATTATTAATCTGTCTCATCTACCATAACCACCACCTGGTTTGTGCAATAGCATTTTCTAGATGTTTCCTCTCCTGGCAGCCAAGACTGACAGTGTCACCTGCCAGGGGCCTGGAAAGCCAAGCCACAACCTTCTTAGCCAATTAGAGGTTGCTAAATGGGGCACCCTTGCAGCTCTGAAGTTCTGAGATCTTAATGCATGCATTGTGTCTTCAGTGCACACAATACCACCCACCACAAGTTCAATGCAATCGATTCCCCAGCAATTGAACTCAATCACAATGCCACTGCCCTTGTTCTAAAAATTAAAGAGTTGCTGCAGGAAGGGTCCTATAAATTTTGTCATCATAACTGCCTGAGCTAGAGATGCGGGGTGTTCCCTGCCAATCAGGGCAGAGCGGGTTGACATGGGCCAATGAAGCCCAGAGGCCTCAGAGGAGATGACAGTCACACAGGCCCCCTGAGAGATATCTGCCAATGTCAGTGTTGGGGTCTCTTCTGAAGGATGCTGTCTGTGAGCTTGTGAAAGGCACCCAGCAGCCTTGTTTCTGTGGCCCATTACTTTTTCCACTAGACTCCTTCACGTGCCTAATTTGGGACATGGTTTCTGAGCTGCAGGTGTTGCCCACTCCAGCCCAGAGGTCCCAGAACATCCTGCAAGCCCAGAAGCAGTTGGACAAAGGGCCACAGGAGCAGGATCCTCCTCTCTCTGGGCAACTTCAGACTGTTTCCTGACTGTGCTGTCCTTAGAAGGGGCTGATGCAGTGAACAGAGCCCTTGAGGCAGGTGGGGCCTGGGCTCAGCTGCAGAGACCAGAGGAAGGGCTGGACCACATTCTCCTTCTGCCATATGCAGCTGCCTTACACAAAAGACGGGGAAGAAGGGAGCTGAGGAGATAAAATGAGAAAAGACCCAGAGCCAGTGGGCTTTGTCACATCGGCTGTGACAGTTAGACCTGGCATTACTCATAATTGCTAACATTTACTACACAGTCATACAGAGGCCATGCTGTGACTAGGTGTTTCTGGGCGGAGAATGTATTACTTATTTAGAACCAGTACCTCAGACTCTGATTATGGGCCTTGCTGTGTGTAAGGAACAGCACTGCCTTAGCGTGAAGCCTAGCCTACTGTCAGTGCTCAGAGAGCTCTGACACCAACAACTGGTTTTCCTACAAAGAATCACGTAATATTTGGGTTAAAGAAGCAGGGCAGTGCTAACTGGATGTCCTGAAAGGGGTAGACCTGGCATACGAAGGGATGGAGAGCAGAATTTGGAAAGCATCCAATCCTGAAACTGGGCTGGAGGGAGCATGTCCCAAGCCTGTTAGGAACTGCACGAAATTCATGACCAGAATGAAGGTGGGGCTGGGCACCTGCAGGCAGGCTGGTCTGCTCTCTTTGCCTGTGACCCTCCTCAGGGCAGGCTGTGCTGTCAACAGGTGTTGTGCAATGCCAAGCACCCATGAGAATTCCCACTACCCCAGGGATTTGAGGCACCCCTAATCCCAGGTTCCTTCCTAGAACCCAGGTTGCCTTGGGATGACTGGGGGATTCTGGTTGACTACCCAGGGAAATCTGAAGCTTGGGAAGTTCGCAATGTTAAGTCTCAGTTCAGAGTCGGACCTGGCTCTGTGCCTGTTCTGGCGGCAGCAGCAGTCCCTATCCAGGTCCAGAGCCCTGGATACCATGTGGTCCTTCCACAAAGTTGCATCTTTGAGCCCCTCACAGAGAATCTGGAGCCTCCCAACCAGGATGACATGAGAAAAGATCTGAAAAAAAAGGCCCAGGTGCTTGGGGTAAGAACAGCCAAGCAAAGGGCAGAGGCTGAGTGGGTGCCAGGAGGACCATTCACTTTGGGGACAGAGCCTTTGGTTTGGCTTAAGGAGTTCCAGGCTGCTCTGGAGGCGTCGGGGGAGCCCTCTGGGACCACCCAGTCATTTTCCACAAGAAGGCAAGAGATTCCCCAGTTTTGTGCTCTGGGGAGCATTCACCTGAGATACAAAACTTTGGCTGCTTAACTCATTTTAAGGGAATAATAACATATTTGCATATACTTTATTTGGAGACAAAAACAAAAAAATAGTCTGTTGAATAAATTATTCTAGATTTTACTTTCCAGGGATTTTTTTTCTTTCTGAAAATTATAGAAATCTCATCTCCTATTCTCCCTTCTTGAGAAATTGACCATTAGAAAACCGACAATTGCCCTTAGTCTGCCTTCTAACATCTCTCATATGATCCATGATTTTTTTAAAGAAATACAACTCCATTGCATGATCAAAGGGAGGAGGGGGGAATGGAAAGAAGGAGCTGGGCAACACGGGCACCAGGAGGAAGGGCCTGGGGCCCAGGGCCAGCGCCTACCTACTTGTGGGAGCCTCAGCTGTTCCTTCAATCCCCAGGCCACGTCTAACTTTGGGTTGAAAAGTGATTTCCCGGCTGACTCCACAGTTAGAACAGGTAAGACGTTGCTTGGTAAACGTTACATGAATGTGAAATCTTGTGGCAGAAATAATCTGAGGCTGTTTCAGAGGCCACCTGGGACCCCATCACAGCTCTGAGGTCCCTCTCCCCCAAGGAGCCATGCCCCGAACAGAGGTACCTGTGTCCACTCATCCTGCAGAGAGTTCCTGCCCCACCTGCTGTCTCCTAAGTGCTTCTTTGTACTGAGGAGGGAGAGGGAGCACAGGGTATGGGCACCTCCTGGGCTGGGACCAGCCATCACCTGGGATCCCAGTGCCACGGTTCAGAGCTAAGGACAGAAACACCCAGCATTTCACTGCACGCTGATCTCAGCCAGCACTAGGAAGGGCTGGGAGCATGTCCTGCGTGCCAGGTTTCCCATGCCCCCAAGAGACTTTTCCTGTTCTGCACCATCTCTTTGGGTTGCACAGAGAGCTCCAGCACTCTGCTTCCCTGGGGAAACTGACAAGGACTGGTCCTTGATTGCCTTATCCAGTGAGTTGGTTTCCTGGGGCCATGGTAACAAACTACCACAAACCAGATGCCTAAAACAACAACAACAACAAAACAAAACAGAATCTCATGCTCTCCCAATTCTGGAGAATTCTGGAGGCCAGAGTCTGAAATCCAGGTCTGGGCAAGGCCAGGCTTTCTCTACCAGTTCTGGTGGATCCTGGCAGTTGTTGGCCCTCCGTGGTTGTGGCTGCATCCCTCCCACCTCTGCCTCCGTTTTTGTGTGATGTTCTCTCTGCCAGCGTCTGCCTGTTTCTCTTGTCTTGTACCTACACCAGTCATACTGGATTAAGGGCCCTCCCTGTTCCACTCTGACTTCATCTTAACTGACATCCCAATGACATCTACAAATACCCTATTTCCAAAGAAGATCACATTCCCAGGTATCAGGGGTTAAGACTTGAGCATATCTTTCTGGGGACACACCTGGTGACCCTTCTTCTCCTAACAGACCATCCAGACCCTCTGTGGCTTTGCAGTTATGAACATGGCATCATTTTGGCATGCACTTCCTTTCCCTGTCACTTTGGCCCAGTGGTTCTCACCTTGGTGATATGTGGATACCCTTTCATAGGAGCCAAGTATGTAAGCAGGATGGGTGCTCATGGAGGGTGATCTCTGGGATGGAGCAGGGCACAGAAAACGGATATGCTACCTAGCAATGTCTCTGGGGAGAGCAAAGATGCAGGGATGGAACTTGTTATGGGAGTAATCAGCCAGGAGCGAGAGGAGGCCTGGCAGAAGGGGTTTTGCCAACAGGAACAGAATTGATCATCTGGCTCAAATATCAGTTCTTCCAAAATCTGCATAGTGCCATCCTTGAGGGCTTCGGGAGCCCTGCAGCTTCCCTCTGGGGTGACCATACCATGCAAGGCCTCAACAGGGACACTATAAGAATAAAAGGGTGTGCTATTAATATTTGTGCCATGACAACAGGAATACCTAGGACTGTCCCTGACACACTGGACATAGGGTCACCCTACTTCTCCCTAAGTTCAGGTGACACAAGGAGTAGGCGTGAGGTGGGCAGACAGCAAGTGAGGAATGGGGTGGACAGGGCACACTGTGGGACGGCCAAGCTGGTGCACTTGTGGCCCTGTCCATGGGGCCCGGAAGGCCAGTGGAGCCAGTAGAGCCTGTACTGAGCTTGAAGAGGTGGCATGGAGCACTTAGAAGCTCTATCTGCTGCTTGTCATCTCTTGGCATGTGGAAGGCCTTCTGCAGAGTTCTGCTCCAGACATAACCTCAGAGTACTGAATATCCCCATGCTCCTGGAATTAAGGAGTGTCTTAGACAGCTTGAGCTGCTTTAACAAAAACACCATAAGCTGGGTGGCTTATAAACAACAAGCATCTATTACTCACAGTCCTGGAGGCTGGAAGTCCAAGATCGAGACACCAGCAGATTTGGTGTCTGGTGAGGGCCATTGCCTGTTCATAGATAGAGCCTTCTCACTGTGTCCTCACGTGGTGGAAGGGCAGAGGAAGCTCTCTGGGTTCCTTTTATAAAGGAAGTAATCCCATTGATGAGGGCTTCACCCTTACGACCTGCTCACCTCCCAAAGACCCCACCTCCAGATACCATCGCATTGGAGGTTAGGCATTTAGCACATGAAATCTGGGGTCAGCAGACATTCAGGCCACAGCAAGAAGCTTCAGGAGAAAGCTTTTAGTCTTGTGAAATATGAATGAGGCTTTCCCACAGCCTAGACCTGTCTTCACGTCCCAGCCCCAGCCTCTTGCATTCACGGTGGCTTTTGAGCATCCACTGAGTCATGAACCTCCCTGTTCCCTCTCTCTCTGGCTATTTTCTTGCTAGGACCAGAATAACTTTTTTTTTTATAGTCTTGCCACCATGCCATGTAGTTTTCATACATTGCAGCTATTTCAAATTACTGCATTTCCACAGAACCATTTTTCTGTAATAACCCAGAATCAACTGCTTTTTTCTAGCTTTTAACCTGGCCTCAAAGTCTCCCCTCTACTTGGACCCCCTTTTTATTCTGTCCTTAACTCTGACTCTGGAAGAGCCCACGGAACTCACAGTTCAAAGCACACATGCCTTTTCTCTCCCCACCACAATATCTTCATCCAAATAGAGTCTTGTAACCTTTACCTGCCCTCTCTCCCTTGAAAATCACTGTTCCCTGGTCCCCGTCGGGGAGCCTGGGCCTTAAGCACCTTTGTCTTTGCCCTAGAGGAACTTCCTCTCCAGCTGAGTCAGGTCCTCATGAGATTCTAGGGGTTGCTTGGCCTCCTGTATCCACTCTCCCTGACTTTGGCCTGTAGCTACATGTGGCCTAGACTTTGGCCCAGCTTCCAACACGCCCAATAATGTCAACCCTGTGGGAAGTTCCTGGAGGTGTATAAGGATATGACAATTCAGTGGTAGGGTCATTGAGGTGCTTGTTCATATGGGAACTGACTTTACCATTTTCCTCTTTTCTGAGTAGTTTATCATTTCTGGATTGCTGTCCATCATTTTGGGAAGACAATCAAACAAGCATCTGGTGAGTACAGGAACAACAGTGCCTCGCTTACTAAAAAGGGACTTTGGTGGAACCTCATCCAGTTGGATCTTTCCCAGGTTTATACAAAGGAACTGACCCCCAGGTTGCTGACAAGTGCCCTTTGGTCAGTGGCCCTGTGGAAGTACACAGGGCCCACTGATTTGGGGGACTCCTTTCATGATCCCCATTTTGCAGAGAGTCCTGTACCCTCTCCAGGCTCTGGGTGGCTTTACGGGAAAATCCTGCCTCATCATGACACCCTTTGGTGTTCACTGACCACCTGGATCCAGGTCCTTGGTGACCACAGGGGAAAGAGGACAGTGAGAGCATGGGCTGTTTGTTGTGCACCACAGCCTGGAGCCTGGGCGAGAAAAGCATCAACCAAAAGAGATGAGCCTCGCTGGTAGGGGCCAGGAAGGGTTACCTGAATCCTTGTGTTGCCAGGGACAGAAAAGAATGGGGTGCAGAGTGAAAAGGGGATGTTCAGTGATGGGAACATATCTAATTGATAAACTTTTGCAAAATCATTTCCAGGCCTTTCTTAGGAGGCTGAGAGGCATGGGTTGGGGGGCAGAGGTAGGTATAGTGAAGGATCTGGTGACCTGGGATCTGGGGGTCTCCCTGTCCTGACACAGAAGCTGCCAAGAAACTGGCAGCCTAGCTTCAAGGTGGCAGTGCCAGGTTTGGATGCTATCATTCTCTCAGACCTCCCTCAAAGGATCAGCTGCTCTTCTTCATCCCCACCCTCAGCCTCCCCTCAGCCCTCCAGGAAAGCAGCCTGTGTGGGTCCCCTAAACGGGGGCAGGAGCACGAGCCCTACAGAGTGAGCAGCAGCTGGGTGAGGCAGATGGAGGCACAGGGTGGGGACCACAGTGTTCCAGGGCCACTCAGGCTGCTATGAAATTCACCCCCCACCATCCTCAGGGACCTCTTCTCTGGCTGAAAAAAAGGGACTTTCTCAGAACATGCTGACAACATGAGTTGTGAATCCCTGGTGCTGTGTGGAGAAATGGCCCACCACCTTTTCCCGTCTCTCCCCATCACTGCCCAGCTCCGAGATTGAGCCCCTGGGAAGAGGGCCAGGGTCTTTGCCAGTGGCTGCTGGGCATACCTGAGCACATGTGCCACGGGCTGTTTGTGACAGGCTGGAACACCTAGCCCACGTGTCCCGGAAGCCACCACAGACATCAGCCTATTCCTCCCCTGGTGGTGGTCTTTGAAAAGTGAGTCTGGACACCCTAAAACTGGAATCCAGGCTTCCTGCTTTCAAGGACAGATGGTCCCCCATGGTGCAACTGTGACTCTCCAGCCCTCCTCTGGGCAGTGCCCCAGCCGGGATCTGAACACCCACCCTTCGCCCCAGGTGCTGTTGCCCCCACACTGAACCCTCGCACCACATGCTCCTGCCAGGGCACCCTTTCCACAAAGTGGAGTGGATGAAAAAAAAAAGGAAAGAGCACCAATCCTGCTGCTGTCCCCATATGACAGAGGCTGCCGTGGGGGCATCTGTTGTACTTGGATAAAAAGGCCCTTTGGCCTTGAGCTCTGCCATGTAGGGGTGCTGCAGACAGAGCCAGGTGATAGGAAAGAGCAAGTCAGGGAACCCACCTGATGCCAGCCTCAGCTCAGGATGAGGCAGGAGGCCTCTTGCTAGGCTTAGGAGAGATGGCAGGAGGAACCTCCTCAGGGTGCCAGTGGACTGGGTAAAGCCAGTAGGCGGCTTGGAGGTCAGGGAAGCTGTGATTTATCAAGCACTGTGGGCATTGCAATATTTTCTCTACTCAGTTCAGTCCAATGGGACATCAGTTCTGTGTATATCTTCCTCTTGCTCTAGCCCTGCCCAGTCATGGATGGAGAAACTACTAGAACCACATCCCCTGTCTGTCCCACCATAAGTCTCTGCTTCATTCACGCATTCATGCATCATGCCAAATGCTTTGCTTCAGCAAGCATTTCCTGTAGGCTTGGGGTGCTCTGAGAGGGGTTGACAGTGAACAAAATGAATCAAACCGTATGACAGAAGTGGAAGTCCCATCCTGCCAAGGGTCGTGGATGTGTGAACCTGCTGCCAGCCTGGTGGAATCGTGGTGCCCCAGGAGCATGAACTGCTCAGGAGTAGACCCTGACCAGATCCCCTACAGGCCTGGAACAGCCTGATCAGCAGCCTCCGAAGCCTTGTGGCCGCCACAGTGGGCCTCATCGTCCTTCCCTATCACCTGGCCAGGGTATTCCTGGCTGCCAGACAGTGCCACCTGGTGGTGCCTCCCCTATCAGTGCCTCAAGACAGCCACTACTTTTTGAAGAATGAGACCACCAGCTGCTTTGTGGCCAGCTCCAGCTTACTGGTGAGTATTTTTAGGTAGAATGTTCCAGACTAGTGAAGTCTTTGAGATTTTCTGCTTCTTGTTCTCTGCTTCCTTCTGGTGTGGACCATGGGGAAAGGGGCAGAAGACAGGAACCCACACATGGGAGAATAGCAGGCATTTGACTGGACTGTGCCAAAAGAGTTGTTCAAGTACAATATCAATCAAGACTGTGGTTGCAAAAAGACATAACCAACAATTTGGTTTCAGTTTGAGCACCTCAGTAAACAAACTGATTTAACTGTCATAGTCTCGAGGGATGGGTTTGTCCAAGCAAGAACTCTAGGGTCAGGGTAGTGAATTGCTCAGAAAAGGCCAAGAGCTCAGGGAGACATAGGAACCTCATAGACAGGGTGGCCACAGACTGGCAGTCCCCGGGTTCAGCCGGGCAAGAGCCACAGGTCAAGGGAGACTGTAAGAGGCTAAATCCTAACTCCACCACATGCACAAAAATGGATGGGATGGCCAAAAATGACCCCAAAAAATTAAGAAACAAATACAGAATGGGCTTTTTAACTGTTGTTTGCAATCAGAACTTTATGAAAATGATGGAATGTGGTTTCGCATTCTCTGTTGCATCGGACCCAGTCTGAATATCAGTATTTGCTCTGAAATGTGTTTAGTCAGTAAAGTCAGGAGAACATGTGTGGAACATTGAGAAAAGAAGGTAGAGGAAGATTCACTCCTGCAGCCAAAGAGGGGGATATTCTAGGGGTAGAGAGGTGGCAGGCGGGGTGATGTGTGCACAGACTGGCCGCTGTCCCATCACCTCATTGCTGGCTTCAGGCCATCCTCCCACAGATGGAGCAGCCATCACAGGGGTGGAGGGTTGAGGGGCAGGGGAGGCATCTGTTGAGGCGCTGGATGGGGTTTGTGCAGTGAATTAGGATGAGCTCCTCAGAAACCAGCCTGAGCTCTCTGCCTCAGGAGCTTCTCAGGGAGAGGAGACAAGCAGCAACCCCTGCCAGAGGGGTCCTCGTGTTTATTTCCCACAGCCACAATAACAGAGGACCACAAACTGGTGACTGAAAACAACAGAAGTAAATTCCTTCACAGTTCTGAAAGCAAAATCCAAGATCGAGGAGTCGGCAGGACCGAGCTTTCTCTGAAGGCTCTAGGAAAAGACTCTTGTCTCTTCCAGCTTTGATGAGCTCCAGGCATTCTCTGGCTTCTGGACACATCACTCTAACCTCTGTCTCCATCCTCATGGGTCCTTCCCCTCTGTTTGTCTCTGTGTCCTGTTCTCTTCTCATAAGAACACCAGGTATTGCATTTAGGGTCCACCCTAAATCCAGGATGATATCACCTTGAGATCCTTAACTAGTTGCACCTACACAGACCATATTTCCAGATAAGGTCACATTCTCAGGCTCTATGTAGACATGAATTTGAGGGGGGACACTAACCCACTACAGTCACAGTCTATACAAATAAATTCAAGCTTCTGCACACCTGTGGCCTTACCTGTTCTACCAGGAAGCCATTGTTCCATGGAAGGTGACCCAGGGAAGCAGAATTGTTCTCCTCCTCAGGTGGGTACCTTCTGGGGACTGGCATGAGCATTAGCAACTGTGCCAGCACATCACTTTGATTGGTCAAGGTGCCCCTTGCTGCCTCCCAGCCAAGCCAAGCAGGCCCACCCCAGGGAGCCTAGGTGGGTAGCAGGTATGGCACTCAGTTTACAAAGAAAGGCCTTCTGCCTCACCACCTCTGTGGACCTGCGAACTGCCCTAAGGGGTGAGTGTGAAGTCCCCATCTTACAGAAGATGAAATTGAAACCCAGACAGGCAATGAGACTCTCCCTCGAGGCCAGATGAGAGAAGAGTCAGAAGGCTCAGCTCAATCTTGGGTGTCACCTGCCACCTGCACAGCTGTCCCTGGAGTGGCCCAGGATACTAGGATATGACACGGTCTCCCAGGTCTTGAGCAGGTTGACTCAGGTACAAGGGAAAAGGAGCCAGCAGATGACACTGTCTAAACCCATCTGGTCATCCCAGGAAGGCAGAAGGGTTGGCCGATCCAGCACAGACCCTGTGCATCCTGCATTTCAGAGGATCCTGTCTGTGACGCTCCTCTTCACGGCATCGGAGCTCAGCATCGCTATCCCTTCTTCTGTCTTCTTTTGAAAAAAGACCTGTTCAGATGTCGTCAGGGTGAATCTGCTGTGCCCTGGGCTCTGGGGCCTGGGTGGTGGCACAAGGCATGGTCCTGGGGCCAACGGCAGGTGGTACTAAGGTCGACCTATGAATCTTGACCTTAGTCGAAGTCGACAGGTTTTGCTGAATGAGGCAGTAGCCGGCAGAACAGGATGGGAGCAAGTGTCCAGGGTGGAGGAATCACAATAGGAAGCGATGGGACCAAAGAGAGCACATCACACATCTGCTCATTTAGCAGAGCAGGAAGCAGGTTAAGGTACAGAAGCCCTCTGGCCCCTGGAACCCTCAAGTTTTTATGTTTGTGTTTCCCTTGTCTTTTGTTTCAAGATATTTTTTAATTTTTCTGGTTTGATTTTTTGGAAATTAAAGGCCTTCCACTCAGAGTACAAGGTCTGTTCACTTGCTTTGTCCTCTCCAGAGTGTGTGTTTCCTGACCCAAAGTGACACAGTGATCACCAGCATGCCCCAGGCAGCATCTGCTGACTCTGTCCTGGAGATGAACAAGGAGTGCGCCCTTAGCATGAGATAGAGAGAGAGAGAGAGAGAGAGAGAGACCACATTGTCTGCAGGAGTTAGCTGAATGATCTCACAGACCCCACCTGCCGGGCTCTTCCATTTTATCACAATTATTCCACCTGTTCACGTGCAGAGAGAAGAACTCTTGGAGTAGATTTTAAGACCTTAGAGAGTAACTTGTTTACAAATAAAATAACTCTTTGATGACGTATTTGGATTCCATGTGATTTTGCCACATTTCTCTTAATTTACTGGACACCAACAATGACATAAAAATTAAGATTTTAGAAAATTTCTAAAGATGTAGAAAATTTCTGCTTTAGAAAATTTCTAAATAAGAATCAAAAAAGAAAATAAAACAACAAAATGAAGAGCAGCCTTTGAGAGATGACCCCTTGGTCCCCGTCCTCACACTAAGACGCAAAAGAGCAGAGCTTCCAGCTTCTCACTGGAGCTCCCATGCAAAATATTGAGAAAATCTTCCTCCCTCCAACAACAGTCTTCCTATTGGTCCTGAGACCTTGCTGGCAATCAGCCGTGTCTCTGCCCCTCTTTCTGTGCTCTTGTGACTCATTTCAGCTTCTCTCCCTGTGCCCCTATCTGGTTCCCCTCTGCCCATTTCTCTCTTTATCTGAATCCCCAGATGACCCTGCACAATCTGAGTGTGCTGAGTGGTCCAGTCCTCCCCGGGAAGGGAAAGCACAGTCCCCTTGCTTGGAGAGGAGGCAGAGACTGCTCTCCCACAAGACCGTAGTGCCCCCAAACCCCCGGATCAGCTCACACTTTGTTTTCTGGTGGCCAGGCCAATGATGAGGTTCACCACAGCCTACCTCAGCCAGGGATCTTATGACTTAATAGGGGAAGAGCCACAGAATATAGCCACATGTGTGGGCAGAAGTCCTGAGATATCCATGGGGCTGGATACTAAAGGGTCTCCATTTCCAGGTAGAACCTAAGGTTAGATGAGAGAGGTTTATCATCAATGCAGGAGGATCCTCACAGGATACAGGATTTAACAGCCTTACAGGGATTCCAAAAGATAGTACAAATCAGATTCGAGGTAAGTTCCTGTAAATATGGAAAAAGTGACAACTCTCCGCGAAAGACAGAGGTGAGAAGGCTCAGAGAATTGGATATGCTGGGGTGGATATACTCTGTAAATCCAGAAAAATCCACCTGCTGCCTATTTTTCAATTGTTCAATTTGCCTGTTAAATCATCTGGGCCTGGTCTTGCTGAATTTTTTTTAACTACCAATTTTGATTTGCTTAGTGATTGTAAATCTGGTTTATCCACTTCTTCTGCTTTTTAATTCACTCTGCATTGCTAGTTATACTACAACTCTCCAAACACTATTTCACAAATCAAGCTTTTACAGCAAAAGTAGGAAAATGTTTTAAGAAATTTTATTTTACCTTGTCAATGACCAAAAAACACACAAGACTGGCATCTTCACCCAATTTCTCTAGACTTTGTTTCTGGGATCAATCAGATATCACACGTTGTTATTAGTCCATTCTCACACTGCTATAAGACAACCTGAGATGGGGTAATTTATAAAGGAAAGAGGTTTAATTGACTCCCAGGTCTGCAGAGCTGGAGTGGCCTCAGAAAACTTACAATGCCAGCAGAAGGGGAAGCAAACATCTCCTTCCTTACATGGTGTCAGCAAGGATAAGTGCAGAGTGAAGGGGGGAAGAGGGAGGCCCCTTAAAAAAACATCAGATCTGATAAGAATTCACTATCACAAGAACAGCATGGAGGTAACTGCCCGCATGATTCAATTATTTACCACCAGGTCCCTCCCATGACACGTGGGAATTATGGGAACTACAATTCAAGATGAGATTTGGGTGGGGACACAGCCAAACCATATCACATGTCTTCAATTTCTGCCTCCTAAAAATGACATCTTTGCCAGGTGTGGTGGCTCACACCTGTAATCCCAGCACTCTAGAAGGCTGAGGCAGGTGAATCACTTGAGGTCAGGAGTTTGAGACCAGCCTGACTAACATGGTGAAACCCCATCTCTACTAAAAATACAAAAAAGTTAGCCTGGTGTGGTGGTGCACACCTGTAGTCCCAGCTATACAGGAGGCTGAGACAGGAGAATTGCTTGAACCCAAGAGGTGGAGGTGGCAGTGAGCCGAGATCACATCACTGCATTCCAGCCTGGGTGACACAGTGGGACTCCACCTCAAAAAACAAAACAAAACAAAAAACGACATGCTCAATCTTGGTCTTTCCTCAGCTGTCAACTCTGACTGCTAAGAACCTAAAAGATATCTCCGCTTTACTGCACAGCAAGGTCTTTGTTGTGAGTTGGGTTGTGTCCTCTCAAAATTTATATATTGAAGTTCTAACCCCCAGTATCTCAGAATGTAACTTTCTTTGGAAATAGCGTCTTTATAGAATTAAAATGAGATCATTAGGGTGGGCTCTAAGAGGATATTAGGTCACAGACACTCACAGAAGGACAATCGTGTGAAGACACAGGGAGAAGACGCTTGTCTACAAGCCAACAAGACAGGTCTCAGAAGAAATCAACACTGCGGACACCTTGATCTCAGAATTCTGGCCTCCAGGACTATGAGAAAATAAATATTTCATGTTGAAGCTTCCCAGTCTGTGATACTTTGCTATTACAGTTCTAGTAAACTAATACACCCTTCAAACTCAACAGGGCCAACTGGAACCCACCATTCTCCTCTAAAAATTTCTTTTGCCTTCACCATCTTGTTTAAAGTCCTCACTCTTCCCATCACTCAAACTCTGAAAGTTCTTTTCCCATAGTGAAAAGGCCTCATGAAGGTGTTTCCCCATGGCTTCTTCCCTTTAGTTCTGTCTTGTGGATTGCAGCTGACTCAGCCCTGAGGGTGTCCTTAATGTCCCTGCTCAATTAGCATCTCCCCCATTTCACCATCGCTTACATGAGACAGTCGAAGGGTCATGAAAGCTTCCCGTGATCTGGAAGATGTATACTATAACAGCAGCCTTTCACAGCAGAAACCAGACTTGCAATATTGCAAAGATCATGGAATTTGGAAGCAGAAAACCTGAGTTTCTATTTGGACTCTGCCACTCACCAGGTGTAGAACTTTTGGAAAACCTTGGAAAGTCTCCCTATCTCCATTATGGATCAAGAGTGTGACCTTGGTTCACCTTCCGAGCATTCTTTCCTTAATTTTTTTTCTTATAAATAATAGCTTCCACTTTCCACCCTGTAGAGTAATTGTAAACTTCATAATACATGCAAAGCTCTTGACTCAAAAAACAGGAAGCACAAAGGAGTGTTAATTTAACTGGCATCTCTTTACTTTTATAAGAAAGCCTAGCATAAAGAAAATGTGTGTCCACTGTTATGGGTTGAATTATGTTCTCCCAAGAAAGACACATTGAAGCTCTACTCCCCAAACCTCCGAATGTGCCCTTATTTGGAAATAGCAGCATTGCAGATGTCATTAGTTAAGACAAAGTCATATTAGAGTAGGGCAGGCCCTAATTCAATATGGTGGGTGTCTTTATGAAAAGATAGCATGTGAAGACACAAACATACAAAGAGAAGGCAACCATGTGGTGACAAGGGGAGAGATTGGAGTGATGCTCCTGCAAGCCAAAGATTGCTGGCAAACCACCAGAAGTTAGGAAGAGGCAAGGTAGGATTCCCCTACAGGTTTCAGAGAGAAGGTGGTCAGCTAACACTTTAGATGCTAACCTCCAGAGTTATGAGACAATAAGTTTCTGTTGTTTGAAGCTCCCCAGTTTGTGGTACTTTGTTGCAGCAGCCCTAGGAAACTGATACATCCACACAATGCAATGTCCTTCAGCCATAAAAAGGAATGAAGCACCAACAGCGGCTATCGGCTATCGTGTGGATGAAATGTGAAAACAGCATGTTCAGTGAAAGAAGCCAGGCACAGAAGACAACATATTATATAATTCCATTTGTGTAAAGTGTCCAGAATAGGTGAATCCATAGAGACTAAACACAGATTAATGGTTGCCAGGGGCTACAGGAGGGGAAAATAGGAACTGACGGCTAATGAAAATAAGCTTTCTCTTAAGGGTGATATAAGTGATCTGGAATTAGGTAGCAATGATAGTTCCAAATCTTGTGAATATATTTACAATTAAATTGTTTAACATAAAATGGTGAATTTTATGTGGAATAATAGCAATAAAATTAAATAGAATAAAACAAAATGAATGACATGAAACCCAACACCTCACCGGAACATGCAAAACCCTTCCCTTATTCTCTGGTGGATCCCATTTCTAGCCATTGTTCAGTGCTCTCTATGCCCTGCCATGCTGTCCTACTCTCTTCATCTTCTACCCTCTCCCATGCTGTCTGCCTACCTATAGTCCCTCTTTTCCCATGCCCTGTTTTTTTCCTGTGCTGTCCCTTTCTTACCCTGTACTCTTTCACTTAGAAGTCACAGCCCCAGAACCTTCTCTTTCACTCCACGATTGGGTTGTGTTGATCCACTTGCACATCATATGTTTCTGAGGGCAGAAATGTTCACCCATAATTACAGTTGTCTGGTTATGTCTCTGTCTCCCTCGCTAACATGCAAGCCCTGCAGAATCAGGAGCTGTGTCCCGCATGTTCACCAGGGTATCTTCCAAGTGTATCACATGATACTAGGTGCTCCATAGACACCTGCTCGATGTCATACAGGTTCTTGGTCTTCTCTTCCAAATAAGGTAGAATAGTTATTTTTCATTTTACAGGTGAGAACATTCAAGTTGAAAGAAATGAAGAGAATGTTTGACGTTCTGCAATACAGGGGAAAGCCATTATTAGATCCCAGGAATGTTTGACCATAAAGCCCTTCCTTGCCCACTTGGCCAGGTATGTCCCATCATAAAGCCCCTCACCCCCCTTGCAGGTTACCCTTACAAAGTGCTGTTCCAACAAAACTCACCGAGACAAGGTGATATTGGAGAGGAGATAGACACATAGATCTATGGAAGACATTGGGAAGCTCAGGAATAAACCCACACAATTATGGCTAATTATTGACAAAGGAACAACAGCAATTCAACAGAGAAAGGAAGGTCTTTCCAACAGTGTTAAAACAATTGGACAGCCTTTTGTGTTTTTTGGTTTTGGTTTTTGTTTCTGTTTTTGTTTTTTTTTGTTTGTTTTTTTTTGTTTGTTTTTTTGTTTTTTTGTTTTTTTTTTTGAGACGGAGTCTCGCTGTGTCTCCCAGGCTGGAGCGCAGTGGCCAGATCTCGGCTCACTGCAAGCTCCGCCCCCCGGGTTCACGCCATTCTCCCGCCTCAGCCTCCCGAGTAGCTGGGACTACAGGCGCCCGCTACCGCGCCCGGCTAGTTTTTTGTATTTTTAGTAGAGACGGGGTTTCACCGTGTTAGCCAGGGATAGTCTCGATCTCCTGACCTTGTGATCCACCCGCCTCGGCCTCCCAAAGTGCTGGGATTACAGGCTTGAGCCACCGCGCCCGGCCCTGTTTTTGTTTTTAAGACGGAGTCTTGCTCTGCTGTCCAGGCTGGAGTGCAGTGGCGATCTCAGTTCACTGCAACCTCCACCTCCTGGGTTCAAACAATTCTATGCTTCAGCCTCCCAAGTAGCTGAGATTACAGGCGCCCACCACCATGCCCGGCTAATTTTTTTGGATTTTTAGTAGAAACGGGATTTCATCATCTTGGCCAGGTTGGTCTTGAACTCCTGACCCCGTGATCCACCCGCCTCGGCCTCCCAAAGTGCTGGGATTACAGGCGTGAGCCACCACACCCAGTCAACAGTTGGACAGTCTTATCCCGAATAATGAATCTTGATCTAAACCTCCTAATTTACGTGTAATAAATTACATTAGTTACAATATTAACTCAAAATGGATCGTAGATCTAGGCATAAAATATAAATATATATAATGCTTAGATTAAAACATAGGAGAAAAAATTTTACCCATCTAGTTAGGCAAAGAGTTCATAGATGTGACACTGAAAGCAAAGCACATCAAAAGGCAAAAAAAATCAGTAAGTTGTACTTCATCAAAATTACAACTTTTGTTCTGCAAAATACATTGTTAAGTGAATGAAAAGATGAGCTGTAGATTTGAAGAAAATATTTTAAAAATCACACGTCTGACAAGGACTCATATTCAGAACACTTAAGAACGCTCAAGCCAACCCAATTAAAACAATCAATCCAATTCAAAAACAGGAACACAAAACCAGTTTCGGAAATGAGACGAAGACTCAGACACAAACTTCAGCAATGAGGACACGCAGCAGGCAGAGCAGCCCAGACAAGATACCCAATACTGTGACTCACCAGGGGACTGCAAATCAAAACCACAGTGAGATCCCACTACACGCCCATTAGAATGTCTAAAATAAAAACCACAGACACTATTGCTGAAGAGGATGTGGAGCAACAGGACTCTAACACACCACTGCCAGGAAGGCAAAATGGCAAGCTGCACGGGAAAGCAGTTTGTTTCTTGTAGGGTTACACATATACTTACCACAGGAACCAGCAGTCTCAGTCCTGGTATTTCTCCTAATGACATAAAAGCTTATGTCCACACAGACACCTGCACACAAACTGTTATAAAAGCTCCAGTCATAATAGGCAAAACCTAGAAGCAAACTAAATGTCCTTTAACAGGTGAACATGTAACAAACTATGGTGCATCCATACAATGGAGTACTGTTCAGTAACAACAAAAAAAAGCTACTCTGTATACACACACAGGTACACATACATATATCTCCTAATGTTAGCAGAATTTTTTTAATGTATAATATGGCATCGTTTACTATAGGTAGGATGTTATGCACTGAATCTCTAGAATTTAATCATCTTCCATACCCGAAATTTTACATAAGCTGAAAAGCAACTCCTCATGTCTCTTCTCACTTCCCGGTAACCCCCATTCTACATTCTGCTTCTATGGGTTTAACTATTTTAGGTACTTTATCTGAGTGGAATTATGCAGTGTATGTCTTTTTGTGACTGGCTTGTCTCAGTACAGTGTCCTCCGGGTTCATCCATGTTGCAAATGGCAGGATTTCCTTCTTTTGCCTGGCTGAATAATACTCCATTGTAAGAATAGACCCCATTTCCTTTCATGAGGTTGTTTCCACATGGCTGTGTGGGAGCAATGGGGTTTCTTAGCCATTGGAGCATCCCATTGGAATGGGGCACTGGTGGTGACCCCTAAGCAGGGATGTGCCCTAATGGACTTGCATCTGATGGGGTCTCCGGGTGACTATGGTCCCATGCCTGGGTGAGGTTAAAAGTTAAAGCGTAGAAAACAGAAGGCCAGTGGGGGGAGCATTTTTGGGCTCAT
Organism: Theropithecus gelada; assembly: GCF_003255815.1. Classification (NCBI taxonomy): domain Eukaryota; kingdom Metazoa; phylum Chordata; class Mammalia; order Primates; family Cercopithecidae; genus Theropithecus; species Theropithecus gelada. Next base: position 32,343,628 of record NC_037671.1, read on the forward strand.
GGGAAGGTTTCTGAGGGGATGGAAGGGCTGCAGGTATAGATTCCCAACATGTCCCCACCCCAGTTCAATTTCAATGACCAAGAGGGATAGCAGAGGTAAAGAAAACAGACAAGAAGGGGTCACACCTGACACCTGGTGGACAAAAGCTGACATCCAAGAGGTGATTCCTCCCACCTCCTTCCTGAGCGTCCTCTTTCCTCAGGTGCAGTTAGGCAGGGGACCTGGTCAGTGGTGCCTGGTCACCTGCCACTGTGTGACCTCAGGCAGGAGATTTTTCCCTGGAGCCTCCTTCCCTCCATCTATAAAGGGAGGACTGGACACAACAGCCCAGAAGGCTTCTGGGAGGAGGACGTGAGAAGGTGTGCTGAATCCTGCCCTGCTGAGCAGGCAGGCCTAAAATTTTACACACAAACTGAGTCCCTGTGAGGAAGGGGCAAGCCCTCTGCCCTCTGCCTTCCTCTGTCTGCATCCCCAGAACTGCCTCAGGTGGAGAAGGCAGAGACTGGGGAGCACCCATGGATGCTCTGATGCTGGCCACAGCCCTTGGGGGTGACAGTGATGAGGACCTGGGTGCACATGGGGTGGAGCAGCCAAGACCAGCCCGAGAAGAGACACACTCATGCACGCATGTGTTCACAACATACACATACTCATTCACATTCACACACAAACACATCGAATGCATACATGTTGACAGTTCAAGGGGTAGAGGATGCTGGACCTGGGCCTCGCTGACCCAGGCAGGGCCCCATTCTGACGGATGCTGTAACCCCAGACATCACCGTTGCTGAACATCTGCCTGCCTCTGAGTTGTGGAGCAGCTGGAGACACACAGTGGTGTCTGTGAGCGTCTCCGCGTGCAGGACCCTTTTCGAAGTGAGAGGCACATCTCAGCACAGCTGACTGATCATTCTCGGGTAAGTGTGACCTGCTCTCTCCCCTTCCTGCTAACTTGGGGACAGATGCCACCCGATGACAGCACTGGCCTCTGGGGCACTGTGGAGGGTAATGTCGCTGAGTTCCCACCAGGTGCCTTTTCTTCACTGACCATGTATTTCAGCCATCTCATTCACCTTCACACTGACTTTGTGGAATGGGTGCTAATGTACCCATTTGACAGATGAGATGCCTGAGGTCAGAGGGGAGGTAACTGACCCAGGGACCCAGATGTGACTCTGGACTGTGATCTCAGCCCTACCTTGTGCTGTCCTGGACTCAACTCAACTCCTGACCTCTGCAGCCTTCCTGCCTTACATACAAAATCTGCCGAGGATTCTGTACCCCAGTCAGGGTAGAACCTGGCCCTGGAAGAGCCACAGGAATGGGGGCCCTGTGGGTGGGGTTAGAGGCATCCCTCAGTCCAAGTCTGTGCAAGACAAAGGTCCCCAGAGGCAGGGATCTTATCCATTCAGACTCTAGGTGTGGGCTCAGATGGTTGCTGTAGGTCTCACCAGACACTGGGGTTTTCCAGTTTGGGAGCAGAGCTGGGAGCCCTCTGCCCTCAAATAGTTGTGAAAAATGAAGAAACCCTGGAGGTCTGGCCAGAAGGTGAGAGTCATTCCTCCTGTTGTCTGGGGCCTGGGGACAGGGGTTTAACCTGCAAGGCCCTCTCTCTGACCTGTCCTCTAGAGGTATCACCTTCGCTTTGTCTCAGGTATTCCCAGGAGAGATGACCCCTCTGGGTGTTCTCCAGAACCCATCCCCAAGAGTTCACTTGTCCCCGGTGACCTGGGAAAACAAAGCCTCTTCCTGTATCGACAGCTCAGGACTGTGGAATCTGCCCTCCCTCCACCAAAGAACTGTTTTCCACAAGCACAGAGGCTGCTTTGGAGACAATAGATCAAGCTTTCTCCGAACCCAACATGCTCCTGCTTGACTGGTGTTATTCTCCAAATGGCCTCACTGGCCACAGTGGGTAAAGATTGGAGTGGAACAGAACACTCATGAGATTTCTTCCTTCCTACAGAAAACTGCACATCTTCGTGGTCTCTGAACAATCGCAGGAGGCTGATCATATAGAGATTTCTGGTTCCTGGCCCTAGTCTGCCTCCAGGTGTCCATTACAGTCACCACGGCCCTTCACCCTGAGCAGGGAGATGCGGTTCATCCTGCTGTGGGATGTGTGCCCATTTCGGGGCATTTAGGGACAACAAGCCTCGCTGTCTAGGTCCCCTTGTTTTAAAGTCCTCAGGAAAGAGCCCGCCTCTGGTCAGGCACAGGGACTCCAGAAATCCTGGCAGAGGTGGGGCCATTTTGCTTGGTCCCATTTTCCTGGGGGTGTTGGTGAAATGAGACTCACCCGGATGGCATCTGGGAGCAGACGTACAGGGTGTTCTCTGAAGCTCTCAGGTGCCATGTAATTTTGGGAGTATTTTGTCTTATAGGATGGATATGGACAAAGACGTGGATATCTGCTCGCCCAGGAGTAAAGGGACATCATTGTCAAGCACAAGCAGACACAGGTCAGGCTGCTCCCTCCGGGGAGGCGGGGTCTCACCTCTCCCTCTGTTCCCTGGTCCGATGGTCCTGGAGTCCCTCAGGATGCTGGGCAAGGAGGGGCCGCCCACACCCCCATACCCGACAACTTTCATTTTGGCCCCCCTCACCCTCTCTCCCTCTGCCTTGCAGGTTGCTGGGGCACCAGTGGACACAGGAGATGAAGATGTTTACATCTACAAGGTCATCAGTCAGCTCGAGATTCCACAGTGAGTCAGTCTTCTGTCCTCCCAACCAATTGCTGAGACCAGCTCGGTCATGGAGACCCTAACCCAGCGGCGCTAGAGGGATTAAAGACACAGACACAGAAATAGAGTGTAGAGTGGGAATCAGGGGCTGACAGCCTTCAGAGCTGAGAGCCATGAATGGAGTTTGACCCGCATATTTATTGACAGTAAGCCAGTGATAAGCATTGCTTCTGTAGATTATAGATTAGCTAAAAGCATTCCTTATGGGAAACAAAGCATGCTTAGCGAGGAGCAGAGAAACAGGCCCTGGCTGATGTCTGCAGCAAAAGCATGTTGTTAAGGCACAGGCCATTCCTGCTGTTGCTTGTGGTTTGAGCAGTTTTCCGCTCTGGACAGGCTGGGTTTTCCTTGCCCTGCTCCAGTAAACCAAAAACTTCTAGCAGTGTGCGTGATAGCCGTCATAAGCATGTCACATTGCTGCAGAAATCCTGTTTATGGCCAGTTGCTTTAAGGCCTGTTTATGTCAGGGCTAGGGCTTGTTCTCAGCAACCAATCTTGTCTCAGGGATGGGTTTTATTTTTGGAAAAGTTCTCTCTGAAGCAGGACATATCTCCTTGGCTTGGCCCAACCTCCATCCCAGGGTCGGAACTCCTCCCCAGCTCCCCGACAGGTCCAGCCTAAGTCAGCGTTACCAGAGCTGAGTGGCACATCAAGAAAACGCTGGAGAGCAGATGGGACGAGTTGGGGCTGGGCCAGGTTCCTGGGCTCTCAGCAGCAAGATCTCCAAGTCAGCATGAGAGGAGGGGGGCAGCCTGAGGGGCTGGCCCTGTCCCTTGGAGCCTGCAGTGGCAGACTAATGGCAGGGCCCAGCCACCCACCCTGGGCAGTACTGTCCCATCTGAGGACTTTCTCAGCCCATGCAGAGGATGCTGCCTCCAGCCCAGGAGGGGCAGCCCCATTAGGCAGCCTGATACCCATTGGCCCCCAGCAGCCCCTGCCTGGCCTTGTGCTCCCTCTACTCCTGAGTCCTAAGCCCTCCTGAGGGTGAGCCCATAGAAAGACCCTCTTCCCTTCCCTATGTGGCCTCCTGGACTGATACCTGGGGTAGATGAGGGTGGGGCTGGTCCTTCCCTGGGGCTCACTCTCCCGCAGTTGCTTTACAGTGAGACACAGTAGTCCGCATCAGTGCCCTGGAGACAAAAGTAAGAGCTTGTTCCTGATATATGAGAAGCTGGTCCATAAATAAGAGACCTGGCTGATGGTCAGTGAGGCAGAGGGGGTGGCCTGTAGGTTTGGGTGGTGGTGAGTGGGAGTGACATGCCACCACTGGGAGGACCCACAGTTCCTGCTGGACCTGACCTCAAGACTCTGTCCCTGCCCAGCACTGAGAACCACCATAGTGGCTCAGGGGCTGCTGCTTACTTGTGCCAGGACCCCACCTGGAGGCTGAGACCTGACCAAAGCCCAGAGTGTCTATGGCCTGAAGGATGTGTGTCCTGAGGTCACAAGGCCAGGCCACTGGCGCCCACTCGGTCAGAGTATCTCAGCCCCAGAGTCTTCCCTTTTCTGGGTCATTCCAGTTCTGTCCCATCAGGAACCCTGAGCACGAGACCCAGCATCAAAGGGCCACTCCAGGAAGCATGCAGGTCTACTAACTCTGTCATCTTGTTTACAGAATAAACATCAGGAGATCAGCCATACAGATAAATGGCTAACAATGTTTAACAGCTGGAATAAATATAGGAACAGCAGGAAGGTGACACGGAGAGTGAGGGCCCCCGTGACCACGCTCCACAGAGTTGGGGTGATAAGAATCCATTACTGTTGGCTGGCCCTGCCTGCCTCTCAGAGAGCAGGCAGCATGTTCTTATCACCCAGAGGACAGCAGGCCTGATCCCCAGGCTTTTCTTCCCATCTTTAACAGAGTCACTCTGCTGGGACAGAATCTGATGCCAGGGCCTGGGCCATCCCTAAATGAGGGTTAGGGACACCTCCTGATGTCTTGAAGGAAGAAATAGGTCCAGATCAGAATTCACAACCCTGAGTGCTCACCCACTCTTTAACCTTGGGAGAGGAGGCCGGGTCCTAGATAGGCACAAGTTCTCCAGATGAACCGTGGAGTCAAAAGCTGGGGATTCTGGGAATCTTCCAGAATCCTCAGGTTTTGATCCTTCCCGGAGTCACCCTGTGTCCCTTCTCACCAAAGAGTTCTTCTGTCCATAGATGTCTCAGCTGGCCTACAAGGGAACCCCCCTGCAGATGTGCAGTCAGGCATGGTCATTCTTGCTGGACATCAAGAAGGTGAAGGCTGAAAACCCAAGGAAGTACCAGGTATGGCCCTTCCACACTCAGCTAGAGCAGAACAAACAGGCCAGGCCATGTCAGGAGCCCAGGTCTCTAGCTACAGGAAAAGTCAAGCCTGGGTGATGGTCAGTCCCATATCCTAGGCACAGATGATGGCATGGGAACCACAAGTGAACTGGGCTCTGGTGACCCTCCGTGGCTTTGGAAATAAGGTAAAGAAGGATATTTCTGGAAAAAAAAGAAAAAATTCTCCTTTCCTTCCAGAAGTGCTGCATGTTTTATGATTGCTGTTTGTAATAGTGAGCCTTTTGTCTGTTCTGAGGCTGGTTCCTTCCTCAGCCCTGCCCTAAAGAAAATAAAGGAGCAGGGCAGGATGTCCTCAGTGAAAATAAACTAGATTGACCTGGACATGAACTGCACCTTCAGACACCATGTCATGTTTTAGGAGCGCTACAGAGTCAGGTAAGACCTACGGGGGATGGAGGGTCCCAGGGGAGATGGAGGAATTCAGAGGAATAGGGGCATTCCATGCAGGAGTCCAAGATAGGAGGTGACACGGTCCCCCAAGGGATCTCCTGGCCAGCGAGCAGTCAGCATCACAGAGCATCTACTGAGCTCCAAACCATGGGCCAAGCTGGGGCGTGTGGGTCCAGAATCCAGGTGGCTACTGAGGAAACAAGCAGTAGCAAACAAAATCATGCTGCATGGTGAAAAGTTCTCTCCATAACCCACAAGTACCTGGGGTAGAGACCCATGAGAGGGGCTCAGACTTCACAGGCAACACTGACAACACCAAACACTATGGAGGAGGTGGAGCCGCAGAACTCTGTCCATTGCTGCTGCAAAATGCTGCTACTGCTGAATGCAAAATGGTACAGCCTCCTTGGAAGACAGTTGGGAAATTGCTCACAAAGCTAAATGTACTTGTACCACATGACCGTAAGTGTCATAGACATTGACCGAGCTGACTTGAAAATTTATGTCCAACTAAAACCTACATGTCACATTCACTGCTTTATTCATTATCACTAAAACCTAGAAGCTACTGAGATGACCTTCAACACAGGTCCCAGGGGAGATGGAGGAATTCAGAGGAATGGGCGCATCCCACAAAATTAGGTTATACTTCTTTGGTATAATAAAATTACAGGTTAAATCTACAAGTATAAATTATAATTATAGATTATTAGGTTGTACTTATTTGGTATAATAAAATTATACAGTAAGTATTGTCAAATATGAAATTAATATCTAATGATTGTGTCGTACCAAATAAGCCAAATATGTGTCTTTTGGACTTAAGGGGACCTAATATGAAAAAAATTAATGAAGTCAAAAGGACTGAATTTAGAATTTAATTTTGAAAAAGTCAAATATCAAAACTTTAAAACACCTGATATCACAAAATAGGATCATAGGTCATTGGTCATTATAAAATAAGTCATTCATTTAGCCAAAGTGGTAACTCAAAGATTTCAAAAAAAAAAAAAAAAAAAACGCAAAAGGCAAAACCATTACTCTTTGAGAGAGGAGACTTAATTTCCTAAACAGTAAGCCCTAATAAAGATAGCACGAGGCAGGTGAAATCTGTCTCTCAAATCTTACAAATCTATTAAATTTTAATCATCTTGACCATAATATACAATTTCCATAAATCTTTTTATAACATTTTATAATTTTTTAATGAAAAAGTGGGTTAATACTCCAAGAAAACCTTGCTAGTCTGACACAGGGGCTCAGAGGCTAGTCTCGCATCAGTGAGGCTTTGATACTGATGTTTATAGAGAAACTCTGAACTAATTTTATCTTTCAAAATAGGCTCTTACAATCTCAGGCACCCACATCTTCCACAATAGCCCCTGGACTCTGAGGGGTAAAATAGTTTCAATTTCTGGCACTGTGTCTCATGAGTGCAGTTTCTTTTGATTATCATCTTCTCCCGGTTCTGAAGATAAGGTTTTAGAAGCTTTCAGTGTTTAAGATTTAGCAGGACTTGGTGTCCTTCTTAGATGCGGGAGTCAAAGTCCTGTAACTCAACAGAACAAGGACTTTAAAAGCAATACAGAACATTATATGGAATGTTAATAACTTTAATTTTTTTAATCTCAATTTTCCTAGGCAAATAAAAAACTTAATAACAATGACATAGGAATTGTTTCAATAAAACATAAAATCTGTTTGTTCGACCAGTTGCCAAAAGGCAAAAAATAAATAAAAGACTTTCTGCAGTGATTGCTTTTCCCTATGGAAAGTCCATTTAGATAGCCTTCAAGTTAAAACTAATGAAAACGGTACTTGAATGAGTTAGATATAGGAAGGGTGTGTCTTGGGTCATAAGTGAAAATTTTCGGTTTCATAGAACAACTTCAAGCCAAGAGCACAGACCGCTATATTGGAAGAAAACATTTCCTTTAGATTTTTAAGATAAAACACTTTTAGCATCATGTCACAGTAGCAGTTAGAACCTGAGGAAAAAAATTATAGAAGCTGACAAGAAAGTTGGAGAGAGCTATTATCTCAGGACTTCTTGAAGGGGAGAGAAAGGTGAAAACAGTGAGATTCAATAAAAGTTGAAATCTGGGGTAAATTTAGAGTAAATTAATATCTTAAGAAAACTTTATTCTTCCAGCCCATTCTTGAGTGGATTAGTGTATTTTTAATATCAAAGCACAATCTCTAGAAAGACTAATTTCCTTTTAATTATAGCCAACTTGATCAAATAAATTCTTTTCTCATAAAGTCTCTTTTTACAAACCTTACTATGACCTACACAAGCCATTTATGACATGCCTAGACTTCCTGTTTTATCCTAAACATCCTTCTTTCCTAAATAACCAGTCATTTTATCTTCTTTTTCTTTTTTTTAAGATTTCTTTGTTGTTGTTGTTGTTGTTGCTGTTGTTGTTTCCTTGAGACGAGGTCTCTCTCTCTGTCACCCAGGCTGGGGTGTAGTGGCATGATCACAGCTCACTGCAGCCTTGACCCACCCAGGCTCAAGCAATCCTCCCATTTCAACCTCCCGGGTAGCTGGGACTATAGATGTGCACCAGCATGCTCAGTTAATTTTCTGTGTATTTTGTATAGACAGGGTTTTACCATGTTGCCCAGGCTGGTCTGGAACTCCCAGGCTCAAGCAATCTGCTCACCTCAGCCTTACAAAGTGCTAAGATTACATGTATGAGCCATTTGCACCCAGCCATTTTATTTTAGAACAAACATTTACCATGCAAGATTTTTTTCTCATATAAAATTTTCCTTTTAACCTTTCTTACCAAAAATATTTCTTCAGATTTTTAACTTTCTTTATATCTCTCTTATTTAGTGGTCCCTTTTATCTTGTTTCATAACCTTTAAAAACCTTTGAATTCAACAAAAATTATTTTCCTTTAAATAAGAACATGTTCTTAGCAAAATGTTTTTCTATAATTTTTAATTGTGAATGACCCAGACATTTAATGCCTGTTATGTAATGTAACTTTAGATTCTAAATTATATTATGTTTATTTACAAGCCTTTCTTCCATTACATTTACCTAATTAACTTATTTTTAATAGTTTACCTAGGTTACTTATGAAAACTGTAATAATCATAATTTAAAGGTATTTTTCTGTTAATCATTTATATAGCCAGTGAATTTCAGGTGTTTACCTAAGTAAGAAGCTTAAGGTTAAATAAATGAATGTTGCCAATAACTCAGGATAAATGACTTATTTATCAAAAAAAATTACACAAGGATAATTATCTTTTGAGTTACATTTATAACTTTATAACCCTCATGCCAAATTTTGACACCATATATATTTTAACATTTAATCAAGCTGACTTTTAACCACTGAGTTTTTAAAATCTTTTAAAATCTCATTACTGTAACCGAGTACACCCATTTTCCTGAGACATCGATTTTTTTTTCTCTCTCTTCTTTTCTTGTTCCTTCAGTTCCCCACTTCCTACTTAGGCTTTTAGGAATACAAATATAGCCTTTTATCTCCCCATTACCAGACTCTCCCTATAGTGCAAGTTCATCTAACTACATGCTCAAACTGGAAAGTCAACTTGAGAATTAACAGTTGATTTATAAACCAAACATGCCCACTGTGGAACTCTCACTCTTTAGGGGGTTATCTCAAGAGATAACAGCCTGCCCATGAAGGTGCCAGCAGTCACATGCTGATTGCCCAGTAGATAACGCACAAGAGCTAGCATGGACCCCCGGCCACCACCCTTGCTCACTTCCTCCCCTGCCTTTTAAAAGTGAAGTCATATGGAGGACACCTGCATTTCTTCCCCTAAGCTAGTTTTGGAAATAAATTACTTTCTTTATAACAGACTTCACTTTTGTTAATTGGACTCTGCAAGCAACAAGCAACTAACCTGCATTTTGGTTACATTACCATGGTTTAGGTGGGACAAACTTCTAATATATCAAATGTAATACAAATATCAAACCAGAAAGGACTTTATTTAGGAAACCAACCCAGGCTGCCATGGTGGAAAAAGGGCAGAACCTTAGCTACTGAACTACAGCATGGGGCAACCACTACTGCTCTTTCAGTTTGGCTTGGCTAGCAAAGGGTTGTTTTGCTATGTAAATAAAGCCCTTCAGGTAATTGAATACTTTCTTGTTTTGATGGCTGATTTTTCTTTCTTTTTTTTTTTTTTTCCCAACTTCAGGAATTTAGCCAATTCAGAGGTCTTTTTCTCCATAATTCAGAACTTTCCTTCAGATTTGACCAAGTCAAGTAGAGTGGTCAAACCCAATGGAAAAAAGACTAAAACAACAAAAACAGAACCAAACAAATAAACAAGAAAAAAAAGTTAAGCAAAACAAATGATTGCACAATTTGTAAGACTACTGAGCACCCTAATGGTAAGGAGAAATCAAGACCAGCTGGTAGTTAATTTTAACTTTTAGTCATTAAGGAGAATTTCCAAGACAAACCCCATTTCAGCTACTTATGTAGGAATACGACCCAGGTCAAAGACTGCTCTCTATCATCCTAGAAGCAGGAAAAAAACTCAAAACTCATCTTCCCTGTTGGAAGCAAGCTGAAACTCCAGAAAGGGGTTGCCTGCTTTCCATTATCATTGATCCAGAAAAACTCATCTTCTTTGTTGGATGCAAGTAAAACTCCGGAAAAGGAGTTATACAGCAAAATAAACCTTAGATCTCAACATTATTTTGAGAAATCAGGGATTCTGTGGAGATGGTACCTCCCAGGCCTCAGCAAATTGTCCTATTGGTTTTGTTACTGGCAGCAAATCCCTACAGGTCTGCAGCAGTCTCAATTCTTGCCTTCTCAGAAGAAAGAATTCGACTGAGGGGCGTAGGGCAGAGTGAAAGATTGAGGCAAGTTTTAGAGCCAACAGTGAATGTTTATTAAAAAGCTTTAGAGCAGGAACTGAAGAAAGCAAAGTCCGCTTGAAAGAGGGCGAGTGGGTGACTGGAGAGATCAGGTTCATGGTTTGATCTTTGACTTGGGTTTAGACATTGGCATGCCTCTTGGAGCGGGGGGTTTTTGCATCCCTTCTCCCTTGATTCTTCCCTTGGGGTGGGTTGTCCACGTGCACGGTGGCCTGCCAGCACTTGGAAGGGGCAACATGCACATTGTATTTACCAAAATTGTACACATGCTCACTTAAGGCATTCTTCCCTTACCAGCCGACTGTTTCTGGAGAAAGGTTATATACTGGTTCAGCTCTGCCATTTTGCCTGTTAGTGCACATGCTTACGTCCACTAGCCCAGCTCCTGAGATCTTATTGGGAAGCTGCTGATGACCAACTTGAGGTGTTTCTGTTGGGAGGCTGCCTTTCCCTGGCACCAGCTGCAACCAATTATTTTTTTCAAGAGGCAGTTTAACAACCTCGTGACCATCATCTGATGGTTGCCTGACAGTCCTGGTCCAGGTCCCCTCTCCTGCCCTGTTCATGTCTGACTAATTACCTATTGTAACAGTTTGAACAATAAAGATAGCTCAAGGCCAGACATGGTGGTTCACGCCTGTAATCCCTGCACTTCGGGAGGCCTTGCAAGGCAAGAGTATTGCTTGAGCCCAGGAGTTCAAGACCAGCCTGGGCAACAAGGCAAAACCCTGTCTCTATGAAAATTACAAAAATTAGCCAAGTGTGGTGGCACAAGCCTGTAGTCCCAGCTGCTCGGGAAGCTGAAGTGGAAGGATCACCTGAGCCGGGGATGTGGAGGCTGTTTCACGTGTCTGTGTGAAGAGATCACCAAACAGGCTTTTTTTTTTTTTTTTTTTTTTGAGACGGAGTCTCGCTCTGCCACCCAGGCTGGAGTGCAGTGGCCAGATCTTGGCTCACTGCAAGCTCCGCCTCCCAGGTTCATGCCATTCTCCTGCCTCAGCCTCCCGAGTAGCTGGGACTACAGGCGCCCGCCACCTCGCCCGGCTAGTTTTTTGTATTTTTTAGTAGAGACGGGGTTTCACCGTGTCAGCCAGGATGGTCTCGATCTCCTGACCTCGTGATCCGCCCGTCTCGGCCTCCCAAAGTGCTGGAATTACAGGCTTGAGCCACCGCGCCCGGCCACCAAACAGGCTTTGTGTGAGTAGTATGGCTGTTTATTTCACCTGGGTGCAGGTGGGCTGAGTCTGAAAAGAGAGTCAGCAAAGGGGTGGGGTTATCATGAGTTCTTATAGGTTTGGGGATAGGCGGTGGAGATAAGAGCAATGTTTTAGGGGCAGGGGGTGGATCTCACAAAGTACATTCTCAAGGGTGGGGAGAATTACAAAGAAACTTCTTAAGAGTGGGGGAGATTATAAAGAACATTGATCAGTTAGGGTGATCAAATCACAATGGTGGAATGTCATCAGTTAAGCTATTTTCACTTCTGTGGATCTTCAGTTGCTTCAGGCCATCTGGCTGTATACGTGCAGGTTACTGGGGACATGATGGCTTAGCTTGGACTCAGAGGCCTGACAGAGGCTACAGTGAGCAGTGATCGTGCCACTGCACTTCAGCCTGGGTGACAGAGTGAGTCAAAATTAAAACAAACAAAATAAAAATAAAGATAGTTCAAACTGGTACCAAGCACTAATAGATTTGTCAAAGGTCAAGGCCACCTTCACTCAGAGTCTCTTCCATTGGTTGCCAACTTGTAAACGAAAAAGTATGTAAGATAGGTCTCAATCCATTTAGAATTTTCATTTTGCCAAGGTTAAGGACACACCCAGGAAACAGGTAGATGTGCCTTTCTCAAAGATGATTGTGAGGGCTTCAATATATAAAGAAGAGAAGTGGGCTGGAGGGGAAAGAGGGTGTGGTTATCCACATGTTGCAAGAGAAAAGGGGCAGGTAGGAAAACAGTCAATTATGTATTCATCTCACACTCAGTAATAGGCCCTTTACATAAGGTGAATATAAGACTAGCTACCTAAGGAGCTATTTAACCTTCTATCTGTACCTATCTCCTGAGGAACAAAAGGAAAGACAGTTCTTTGCGTGACTCAGCTTTCAGCTTAATTTTCTTCCTTTTGGCATAGTGAATTGGAGTCCTGCGTTTTATTTTCCTTTCCCACTTCAATCCCCACAAGCTTTGCATTGTTGCAGATTGTTCCTCTCAGAATATTTTACAAGTTGGTGAAGTGCCTAATGGACATTTCTTTTGTCATAAAGTGAGTTTGGATCCTGAAGAAGCCATCTTCTTAATAAGGCTTTGGAATCACAGTTCCCCTCACCCGAGCCCTGAACAGCACAGCAGACAGGGAAGGATTTACTGAGATGGCTGCTCCCACTCTCCAGCCCCCACTTTCTAGACCATTCCTGGCAGGAAGAGCTGCTGAGCAGACTCCATGGGCTGCCCATGCAGGGTCTGGACCTAGCTGTCTTTCTGTGCCCAGCAGCCTGTGAGCCATCCCAGGCCCCTATGTGCAGTGGTCAGCACCCACAACCAGCCTTCATGGGGATTCAGTTCAAGGGTGTTGCCCTGAGCCCGGCACAGTGGCCTCCCCAGCTTAGCATCTGCAGTTGGGGTCAGGGTGGTCTTAACGGCCTTCACCTATGCCCTTTCTGGCCACACATGAGTTTGGATGAAGGAGTCGCTTCAGTAGCTCCTTGTCAACTGCGATGTCCATGACTGGCTCAAGTGAAGCACAGCGTCAGGAGAGGGGCATGGAAGCTGCACCCTAAATTCCCTGGGACCTGTGGCAGGCCTCCCCGGTGATCTCTGCCTTCTCAGGTGACTTCTGCCCTCCTGGGTGACATTAGTTCTCCCCTCTTAAGTGACCTGTGCCCTCCTAGGTTACCTCAGCTCTCCCAGGTGACCTCTGCCTTTACAGATGACTTCAGTCTTTTCAGGTGGCCTCAGCCCTCCTAAGTGACATTAGTTCTCCCTGGTTATCTCTGCCCTCCCTGGTGAACTCAGGTCTTCCAGGGGACCTCTGCTTTCCTAGATGATCTCTGCCCTCCCAGGTGACATTAGTCCTCCCAGGGGATATCACATCTCCCAAGTGACCTCTTCCCTTCCAAGTGACCTGTTTCCTCCGGTGTCCTCAGCTCTTCCAGGAGACTTCTGCCTTTCCAGGTAACCTCTGCCCTCTTGGTGACATAGTGTGCTCAGGTGACATTAGCCATCTCAAGGGACCTTGACCCTCCAAGGTGACGTCAGCTCTTGGTGAAGCCTTTCCATTATGACTTTGGCTCTTGCCGGAGGTAGGCTACTGCAGGGGCATGAGCCATATCATGGCATGAGCCACTATCTTGCTCATGTTCCAGAATGAGGAGACATCTGGGTGCTGGCCCAGCTGCTGGCCAATGAGAGGCTTGCCAAGCATGGTACTCTCCCAGGTGAACTCTGTCCTCTCAGGTGACACAGTCCTCACATGTGACATTAGCCCACAGTGGACAGCTACCCACGAGGCATCACACAGCCAGGACAGGGGATGGCCACACTGACTGGGTAATTGTGACTTACAGACGAGGCACCTTCTGTCCCCTACTCATTTTGAGCCTCCAGGATATCCCCTGCTGAGAGTCCCACAGGAGCCTGTGACTGGTCAGAGACCCCACACCCCAAGTCAGATGCCTCTTGTCCCCATCAGCAAACGGGATCACAGCTGCCCCGTGACCACCTTCTGCATCCTGGTGCCACAGCCCTCTGGCCCTGACCTTATGCAGGGGACTCTTATCACCCTGCTGGTCCTTCAGCCTCTCAGCTGGCCACCCTCCCAACCACCCACCCTGCCCATGGCTAGACCAAGCCCAGATGACAGCTTCTCTCTGTCCTGTGTCCCCTGCCCTGACCCCACATCCAGGAGAAGGCCACACATCCTCCAGCACCCCTGGTCACCCCACCAGCTCCCACCTGTCCTCACTGCTTTAAAGGCAGGCCTGCCCTTCTGAAACCATGGCCCAGGAAGCCACTAAGCAGTGCCTCCAGCCAGGCCCCAGGGGACATTCCCACCGCCTCTCCTCTCCTGGCTAAGACTACACGATGGGGTCACTGGATGGGAGAGTGAAAGGCCTTGGGGTCTGGAAGCAACCACCACTGCCCAACCACCACTACCCAACCGCCACTGCCCAACCGCCACTGCCCAACTGGCACTGCCCAACTGCCACTGCCCAACTGCCACTACCCAGCCTGATGGCTCCACATCTCAAGAGTAGGCTCTGATTCCTTGGGGCTCCAGGAGCCTCTCAGGAGTCTACATCCCAAGATGTTCTAACTTCCAGAGTCTCCAAGCCCATCAAGAGCAAGTTTTGCTAAAAGTGCTCCAAGAGCTTATGAAGCATGTGGTGAGTGGACAGTCCCTCAGCTCTTCCCTAGAGGCCCTGGGTCCCATGGGGTTAGAGGGACAGCGGAAGCCTGGGGCTGGTGAGAGGCCAACTTCCAGTCAGGGCTTGACCTGGTTTTCAATGGATTCAAAGTTTGGCCTCCTTTTCCTTACCTGGAGGGGACAGAGGCACTGGGACCAGGCTGAGCCAGGGCTAAGGGAAGTACGTCCACTGGGGGCCCATGCCGTGGGGAGGTGTTGGCGGAAACCCCAGCCACCACTGTTCTGCCTCTTGGGGAAGGGTCTGCAGTGGGCCCTGGAATACAGAGGTTTTCACAGAAGCCCAGGGGGCCGTGAACACTCCTTCTATCAGGACAAGAAAGGGTTGTGCATCCAGCTTTCCACCTTAAACTGGTTTCTATGGTGCTTCATCGATGGGATAAGGATGCATAGGGAGACCCCAGGCCAGGTATCTTCTTTCCCTACAGTGCTCAGCTCTCCTAGCCCAGGGCTCTGGCTTCCCCAGGAGGACCCAGCTCACCCTCACCCCACAGGAGGCACAGGCAGGTCTCTGCAGGGCACACAAGCCAGGACCTGCCTGATGGAAGCATCACACACCAGAAACCAGGGATTTCTGGGCGGACTGGGCCACGACCCGTCTTGGAAGAGCCAGAGGAGCCAGGGAAACCACGAGCCCTAAGGAAATCCCTTATTCTGGGAGCCACATTTCTGCTGAGATGAGTTCATCCCCATGAAGAGCTGCCAAACCTTGTCTGACCCAGCCTTATGGAAGCTAGGGTGGGTCCCTTCCCAAGCAGAGGGAGCCTCAGGAAGTCCAGACTGAGGCTACAGTGGGCCCTGCTCAAGCCACCAGCCCCAAGGCTGGAAAGGCCAGGTCCTGCCATACCTGCTGTTCCCACAGACTTCCTTCATGCTCATCCTGAGGCTCTGGGATGTCTACCTCCTGGAAGGTGAGTGCGTGGTGACAACTATGGTATACATGGCCTTCACAGCATACAGAATTAAGTCCCTGGGTGGCCAATGGTGCCCAGAAGGAGCATGCAGGACAGATCCCTGGCTTCTGGTGTGTGATGACCTGAGACCAGCATCCACACTGTCCTCATGGCTCTCTGCTCCAGCCCGGAGGTAGGGCCAGACCAGGCCTGGTTGGCTGGGCAGGGAGTGGACCCAGGTACCAAACCCACTCCTGACACAATCTAGATGAAAGGCAGGAGTGTGGTGAGCACTTCCCTGCCCAGGCCTTCCTCCAGCTGTGGTTCTCTGTGAACATCTGGACCCCGGGGGCAGCCACAGTAGGATCCAGCACCGCCCAGTGGAGGGTGCCTGGGGCGGGAAGAAGGTGCAGAAACTGGCTCTCCCACAGACCCTTCCCAGCCTGATAGTCACCCTGTTCCTGGAACACCCCCTGAAGCTGTTCCTGTTTGGCCTGCAGGAGTTCCTTCAGGACACACTGTCCTAGGCCTGGGCCCTGGAGGAGGACATGGTGATGAGGCGCCCTGAGGCCTCCATGGGGGAACTGAGAAGCATGCACTGTGACCTGCACACCCAGGCGGGCTTCAGAACCAAGTTTCCTCCTGCGTCACCCTGTGGGGCAGTAAATAGTGGGAAGTGCCTAGACCTCACCAGCCCTGTTCCCTGGGCCTTTCCTCTAGCCCTTTCTCTCTCTCCTCCTCTAAGAAGCTTCTGAAAACAGGCTCACTGAGCCTAGGGCAAAAGCTGACCCTGGGTTTACTGGACATGCCTCAGAGACAATGAGATGTGAGCAAGACTCTTCCAAGCCCCTCCCATGTAGCCTCCTGCTCTCACTCCTGAAAGCCCCAGAAGGACACTGGAGGGCTCAGATCCATCTGTGCAAGCCCACAACCACACCTGCGAGTACCAGCAGCCCTGGAGAGCAGCGGGGCCTTCACTCCTGAGCACCCTTCCAAGGGCCTAAAATCAGTGTCAGAGACCCTAAGAGGATTTAGGGAGAGGGCATATGTGAAACCCTGGCCCAGAGCCAGAATTGAGAGCTCAGCCGAGTGTGGGAACAGTCCAGCTCTGGCATGGAGATCCCCCAGAGGAGTGGAGGGTAACTCACCCATTGTGGAGATAAGCCCCCATATTGGGTGGCAAAGGGGCCCCCTCCATCTGAGCTCTGAATCAAGGCTAAAGCCCAGGCTAAGCAGCCCTGTCGCAAGGGTGTGAGGCAGGAAGCCTGAGTCAGCCCGAACCCTGGGGGCTGCCCCTGGAGTGACTTGAGGTTCCCTAACAGCTACACACACATCTCGCTCTGGGAGCAGCAGCCTGAAGAAGTGTCCTCAGCATTAGACCAGGGGGACCACACGGGGACCCTGAGGACTGCAGGGACCCAAGTCTGTGGGGTCCAGCCTGGCAAAAGCAAGATGTTCTCAGTGGAGAAGCTGACCAAATCTGCTTTCCTTTCAGCCAAACCTGAGCAAGTACCCCCAGCACTCAGGTCTCTGCAGACATCCCCTAGCATTGAGACCCTCCCCAAGGGGACGGGCTGGTTCTCCCTGGCCCAGAGCCCAGCTCCAGCAGCCCATGGGTGTAGCCCTCCTGAAACAGGAGCCTCATCCTCCCTCATCCTCGCCTAGCTAGGCTATATGCAAGGCCAAAGCCCAGAGGCATGAGGGAGCTTCTGCAGAGCCCAGGACAGCAGGCTGCTCTCTGGGGGCCCTGGGGACTCAAAAGAGTGTGGCCAGCCCATCCCCAGCTCAGGATAGACCACAGGGTGCTTGGTGATTCCTACATTGGAACTCCCTCTCGAAGCTCCCCATGGACCTGGACCTCAGAGGCCTGTGGTTTTCACAGTACAGCTTGGAGCAGACATGCTAGGCCCCTGTCACTTCCATATCTGCCCTGGACACCTCTAAGACCACAGGACTGGCCCAGCCCCCAATACGAGACCCTGCCCAGACCCCTGATAGCCCAGAGGTAGGGCCAGAGACAACTTTCCTGCATGTGGTGCCTATATCTGATAGATCACCCTTGGCAGACGGTGACCAGCATGGCCCAGAAGGAGCCAGGGCAGCACCTGGCAAGCTGCCCCAAAGCCCCAGATAGCTCCTTAGACATGGAAAGTCAATACTGATGGGGAAGCTGGACACTTGGAGGTCACTGGAGGGAAGGGTGAGCATGGCATTCCCACTGCTCAGGCCAGCCAGCAGCATGCCCTGCATCCACGGTCCCAACCTGTACGGCAGAATCCCCCTCTCAATGCACAATTCCCAGACCCAGAGGGCCCTAGCCCAGACTCAACCTGAGCCCTGAAAGGGAAGGGGCACCAGGGGTGCCTTGGGGCCCCCAGCAACAGCCAAGATACACAGGAGACAGAGTCCCCTGTGGCCCTGGCCAGAACTAGTATTTGGCTTAAGGCAGAGCAAGCCCCCTTGGAGCACTGCGTACAAACCTGGGGCCTATGTGTGCCTAGCAAGGCCAAGCTGATGATGTTACCAAGCTCAAACTACCACTGTCCACCTTGGTGAGGGTAGGGCAGAAACAGGCGGACCAGCCACCAACCTCATCCATTCAAGGAAGCAGAAATGGTCAGGCTCCTGCAGGATAGGTGGCCACCACCAGACCAGCAACGGGGTGGAGTCCTGAGGCCCAAGCAGATGGCACTGGGGCCCTGCTTCCAGGGTCCACAAACTGCTCCAGGACACAGAACTGAAGAAAACCAAGAAAATGAGAGTCCAGGAGGCTGGATCCCTCATCTGCCATTCTTGGCAGTTGCATTTTCTGGTCAGAAAAAGTCAGGAAACTTGGCACTACTCACCGCAGGAGGCTCCAAGGTGGGACCAGAGCTTCCAGCACAGATTCAGCAATGCCTAAGAAAGCCTCTTCTTGGGGGAAAGGACCCCTTCCTTGGCCTCAAAGCCCCCACTGATTTTGATTAAAGCACAGTAAAGTCTTTGTTGTTACGACCTGCCTGTTTCTGAGTTGCCCAGAGCTCTCTGCAGGAAACCCTGGGCACATTGGGGTGGAGGGGAAATGAGGGTGACACAGCCCAGACCCCTGACCAGCCTCTCACAGCCTCCCCATCCCAAAGGCCGCAGCAGGGCCAAGGACCGGAAAGGCCAAGGTTCCCACACAACTGTGAGGCCACACTGCACTGCAGCCTCCCACTCTCAGGCAGATGCCGGGGTTAAGAACAATAATTTACTGTAATTCAAACTGTGCCTGACAGGGAACCCCAGAGGGCTGGGAAGGGAGCAAAAGTTGGAGTTCCAGTGACATTGCTCATTCATGACAGTCTGTACAAAGCATCCCTGAGAGGGTCTGCTGTCACCTGTGCCTACTGTCCCTTGGTGGCTGGTCTCCGGCAGCCCTCCCTCCCTTTCTTCCCTCCCTCCCTCCCCACATCCCTCCCCACATCCCTCCCTCCCTATCTCCTTCTTCCCTTGTCCCTCATCCTTCTTTCCATCTCATCTCCTCTCAGTATCTGGCAATCCCAGGTCCTGAGCCTGTGCCAAGGCGGGACACAAAGGACACCACTGACAACAGGCCAGGTGACTAGCGGGGTCAGGGGAGCCTTGTGGAGTCAGAGTGGATGGGGAGGGGCTCATCTGTGCAGCCCAGGACTGTGTGTGTCCCTGTGTGTGCACATGTGTATGTGTATGTGTGTGTGTGTGTGTGTGTGTGTGTGTGTGCCTGTGCACCCCTGTTTACTCAGTTCTGCTGTAAGTCCATGTCCATGACGCCAGAAGATCCCGGGTATGTCCTCACTGACATCTGCTGAGATCAAGCATGGCCCCTGCTGGTAGTTATTGCACTGTGTGATGCCATCCTCGGGACCTCAGAGCAATAGAAATTAATGAACCCCTTTAGGCTTCTCTTTCCAATGGGACATAAAGAAGTTACATGGACAGAAGTTATATCCTGTTTTCTTTCCATTGACTCTTTTACCATCTTTCTCCTCTTACTGATTTTGAATGAAGGGGGTTTTTCATGAGGGTAAGGCAACTGGCAAGAAATGAAGTAACAGCCACGTGCAGTGGCTCACACCTGTAATCCTAGGATTTTGGGAGGCTGAGGAGGGTGGGTTGCCTGAGTCCAGAAGTTCAAGACCAGTCTAGACAACATGTTCAAAGCCCATTTCTACCAAAACAAAAAAATTAGCCAGGCGTGGTGGCACGCGCCTGTAGTTCCAGCTACTGGTGGGGCTGAGGTGGGAGAATGGCTTAAGTCTGGAGGTGAGAGAGTGGAGATTGCAGTGAGCCGAGCTCACGCCATTGCACTGCAGCCTGGGCAACAGAGCAAGATCCTGTCTCAAAAAGAAAAAGAAAAAAAGAAACGGAAAAAAATGAGGTACTGAGAAACTAGCAAAGCTTCGCCTGGCTGTCTGGAGACAGCCCTTGTGTGGTCCCCAGCACACTTCACAGGTTCTAGGCTGGCCACCCTGTGGCCTCTGTACTGTGTGTTTAGACCCAGGCTCTGTGGGAAGGGCCCCATGAGACCCAGCAGAACAGGGTAGCTGGCCTGACAAACATCCCTCCATTTCTCTGGCTGCAGCTTGGGAATAGGCCCAGACAGCATGTCCAGGAAACGCCAGACAACCTCACTCTATCCTGTGAGACAGGATATAGCTCACCCTTGAAGGGGTGAGCATGAAGCTGGGCACCCAGAGCCTGAGAGCAACTGTCCCTCCCTGTGCCCTGGAGGAGGGGCCTGTCCCTAGGGCCTGGCCTGGCGTTGTAGACGTGGGGAGAGAAGGGACTGTGGACTCAGGAAGGGGCATTGGTATGGGACTTTGAGCACCACTGCTCAGGGGACATGAATGACAGGGTGGGAGGCATCTTCCATTTCTACCCCAAGCACAGCACCCCTTTGACTCCTGAGGGCCGTGAGGAGTCCTCTCCCCAGAGCTTTTTATAGATCCTTTGTATGAGTCCATCAGAGGTGAGATTTGCAAATACTTGCTCCAGCCTAGGACTTGTCTTTTCATTCTCCCCACAGGGTCTTTCAGAGTGCACACATCATTGTGATGAAATTCAATTGATCATGTTTTTTCCTTGTATGCATCATGCTTTTGGTGATTATCTAACAAATATTTCTCTAATCCAAAGTCACACTAATATCTACCTTTTTCCTTATGCAAATTTTAAAGTTTTAGGCCTTACATTTTGGTTTATGATACATTTTGAATAATGGTGCCATGTATGAAGTTTTTAATATGCATATCTAATTGTTCTAATAGTATTTGTTGCTAAGATTGTCTTTTCTCCACTGAATTTGCTGTACACCTTTTGAAAAACAATTGAATATATATGTGATGGTCTATTCTGGACTCTGTATTCTGTTCTGTTGATCTATTTGTCTAGCCTCTTACCAATACCACACTGTCTGAATTTCTGAACCTTTACAATAAGTCTTGAAGTTAGGTACTTTAGCCATCTTACTTAATTCTTCTTTTTTAGAGGGTTTCTTTTTTTATTCTAGGTTCACTGCATTGCCATACACAGAAACACGTGCCCTTGAGCACACATACATATGCAATACAAATATACATATGCAACACAAATATAAATATAGGCACAGAATGACAAAGTGAAATTTATCCCAGGAATGCAAGGCTGCTTCAACATTAACCTACCATATTAACAGATAAAAAGACAACAGCACATCATTATTTCAGTATATTTAGAAAAAGCATTAGACAAAATCCAACAACCTTATAAAAACTTCCAGTCTATTTCTATTCCTAAAAACTAGGAATAGAAGTGAATTTTCCTAAACTGATAAAAGGCACCTACAAAACCTCTGTAGTTGATGTTTAGTGGACGTTACTCTTAATGATGAAAGACTGGGTGCTTTCACCCCAGAAGAGGAACTAGGCGAGGCTGTCAGCTCTCACTACTTGTATTCAGCATCCTATGGAGAGTCCAGCAGTGCAAAGGGCTCCTTCCTTTAGCAGACTCAGATTTCCATCTGGAGTCATTATTCTCCTGCTAGATGGATGTCCTTTACCATTTCTCAATCTATACATTTCCTGTGATGATTTCTTTCCTCTTTTGTCTATTTGAAAAACCTCTTTATTCTGCCTTTTTATTGGAAAATATTTTGACTGTGTAAAGAATTCTAGGTTGGCATTTATTTTCTTTAAAAAGAAGTACTTCCATACAACTTGCAATTTTCCAACAAGAAATCTGCTTTGTATCTTTGATTCTCTGTACATATATGTCTTTTTCTTCTCTAACTGCTTGTAGGAGGACTCAACTTCTCGCAGATAGACATGTATGATAAAGATGCAGTAACTACATTAAGTGTGGTATTGTCCATGGATGGATATATAGACTGATGGAATAGAGCAGAGGGCCCAGAGACAGACCCACAAGAGTCCAACTGTGATTGATCTCCAAGGAGGAGAGTGATGGTGAAGGGCTATATTTGTTATAATGTACTGAGGCCTTTGGATAGCTATTGGCTAAATGGGCCAAGTGGCCTTTTGGCTCAGGCTGAAGCAGGATAATAGTAATGTTATCTATTCATAGAATTGTTAAAATTACCTGGTTTCATATTTGCAAAGTAATTAGAGCAGTATTGAGGTAAAGGGAAACTTCAGTGAACATTTCCTCTAGTCATAGTTGTTTCCACCACTTGACTTCCTGCCCTATTCAGAGTCATGTTTGCCAGGATTCAAGCACCTCCTTATGGGGCAGACTCCACAGGGCATGATGTGGTTTGAATCTGTGTTCCCCACCCAAATCTCACGTCCATTTGGAGGTTGGGCCTGGTGGGAGGTGATTGAATCATGGAGGCAGATTTCCCCCTCAGTGCTGCTGTCATGATAGCGAGTGAGTGCTCACCAGATCTGATTGTTTCAAAGTGTATAGCACCTCTCCCATTGCTCTCTTCCTCCTGCTCCTGCCATGTGAAGACGTGCCTGCTTCCCCTGCACCTTCTGCCATGATTGTAAGTTTCCTGAGGCCTTCCCAGCCGTGCTTCCTGTACAGCCTGTCAAACTGTGACCCAATCAATCCTCTTTTCTTTATAAATTACCCAGTCTCAGATATTTCTTTATAGCAGTGTGAGAACGGACCAATACAGGGCATCATGGTCAGTTCTGGGGAACAGTTTCCTGGAGTGGGAGGAGCTCCATCCTGGTAACCTGCTGTTCCCTTGCCTGAGACCCCTTGTCTCCTCCACCTTCCATCTCATTCAACAAAGCCCTTAGGAGAACAACCTTTAAGGACTCCCCATGCCTCTTCCTTTGAAGGTAGCCAGCCAAAAAGTAGATGGCTGATTGAGCCATACTGACTACCATGGACAGCAGCAACAGGAGGTCAAAGGCAAAGGTCAGGTATTCTTCTCCTGGCAGGTACACAGGGACAACTAAGGGCAGGCCCCAGATGAGGAAGCTGATGGCCACAAAGCGGACAATGTGGTAGATCCGGATGGGTGAACACTTCTTCAGGCAGCACAGGCTCCTGATGGTCAAAGTCAGGCTGGAAATGCCCATCACAAGACAAATAAGCATGTGAAATATTATAAAGCCTGCATGAAATTGGTCACATGCCAAGCCCTTCTCCCAGTACTCACAGACCTGGCTAACCACATGCAAAGAAAGGCCCAGGACCCAGCTCAGGGCGCTCATCATGGCAGAGGTGTGTTTTGGGCGGTGGCAACACCAGGTGGGACAGAGGACACACAGAAAGCTCTCAATACTCATGGCCACCAGGAGACAGAGACCCACTGTGTCGGAGAAATAGGAGACAGGCTCCAGAAACACGGCCACCTGCAATGTCACTTGGTGATACAGCACGAGGATTTTCTCCAACAGGATCACAGTTACACAGGAGAGGTTGACCATATCAGCAGCAGCCAGGTTAAGGATGTATGCCATGTAGGGGTTGCTCCTGACCTGGGAGCAGAGGAGCCAGCAGACCACACCATTGCCCACCAGCCCACATAAAGCCACCAGCACTGTCAGGATGAAAACCACCTGTTTGCCCACCAACCACTCGCCTCCCGTATGACTCATGTTCATGTGTCCTGGGGTCTCTGTCCCGTTGTCCCAATCCGGCTTCCCAGAGAACATTGAGAGAAGCTGGGCCGTGGTGGGCTGCCTTTGCTGCCTGGGCACACTCTGCAAAGACAAAGGTTGGTAACTTACCAGGTCTAGGAAGGAGAGTCAGGGTTGCCTTCTGACCTGCTGGGCTTCCCAAGAGGGTCCTGCTGGGCCTCCCATGATTGGTGGGAATCTCACAGAGCAAAGTCAAGGAGAGGAATGAGTCTCCTGTGGGAGATCCATCCATCCCATATCCTCCATGGCAGGGTACCCTCTCCTGCTTGCCCCCATCCCTCTCTCCACCTCGTTCAGGTATTCTTGATGCTGTGCCCAACACCAGGTGTGTATCCATGCGCCCAGGTGCCCATAAGGGAAAAAGGTGCATTTCTTTACCTTTGTTCTCCAACTCTCTCACTGACACAGACAGTTTTCATGGCATGGTTTTGGTGGAGGCACCAGGCAATTCCTCTACCCTAAGGCTCTGAGAGATTCTGAGTCCCAGATGGGGCAGTTGCTTTTCAGTGCTCTGGGGAAGGTCTACCCAATCTCTCTCCTGCTCACCTCCCCTCAATTCCTCACTTTCAGCACAAGGGCCTCCTGGTAGGACCTTTATGCTGTTCGGCTGCCTAGAAGGGCCTCTGCACATCCGTAAGCTTTGTCTCCTCTTTCCAATCTTTGCCCCAGGATCAACTTCCAGAGAAGCTTCTGCTGATCATCCTATTAACATTGCATTCATCACATGCTGTGTGTCTATGCAAATTACTTACTTACTTACTTTTGCAGGAATCCCTCTGTGGAAATGGAAGATTTATTGGGTTTTTATTCTCTTCGCAATGTTGTTCACTAACTTCTCCAGCTCCTGGAACAGGGTTTGACACAGAGGAGTCACTTGGGTAGGGTGCCTATGGAGAGCTTTATGTAGGTCAGTTACACTTGGGGAAGTGCTGGTGACCTCTTCATGGAAGCAAACTTTGCTTCTGAATCATAGAAGCTTCTGGAACAAAGTTTGTTCCACAAACTGATAAAAAAAAAAAAAAAAGATTTCTTGGGGTCCCAAGGGAGACACGCACCTGAGCCCTGGGCTACATCCACAACAGGAGCAGGCACTCTTCTCCACATTGCCAATCACAGGTCGTTCTTTGTAGAATCATGCGGGGAGGGTGACCAACTTCTCCTGCTTTGCCTATGACTTTCCCAGTTTGAGCTCTGAACATCTCTTCTCCTGAAAACCCTCATAGCCCTCGGAAAACCAAGGTGGTTTGTCGCCCAACTTGAAAGTTAAACAGGAAAAGGTCAGTACCCCTTCTGGAATCCTACAGCTTGGTTAAACCCAGTGGTCTGAGGGGTTCATGCTGAGACTGTGAGAGCTGACCTCTTGGGGGCAAATCCCAGCTCTTTTTCATAGTAGCTGACTCTTGTTTGCCTCAGCATCCCCATCTAAGGGCTGTTGCTGTGGAATGAATTGTATTCTTCTAAATTCATATGTTGAACTATCGCAGTACCTCAAAATGTGACTGAATTTGGAGACAGGGACATTAAAGGGGTAATTATGTTTAGATGGGTCATTAGGGTAGGCCCTAATCCAATAGGAGTAGGAGTGTTCATAAGCAAAGGAGATTAGGACACAGACACCCACAGAGGGATGATCATATGAAGACACAGGGAGAAGGCGGCCACCTACAAGCTAAGGAGAGAGGCTTTGAAAAGAAATGATCCCGGCAATGTTTTGATCTCAGACTTTCAGCTTCCTAAAACTGAGAGAATGAACTTCTGTTGCTTAAGCCACTCAGTCTGTGATCTCTGTCATGGGAGTCTGAACTGATGATCACATTTATGATGAAAACTTTACAGATGGAATTATGGAAAGTCTCAGAACAGTGAGATCTACCTGGTTCTACAACCCTGAGCTGCTGAAGCTTCACTTCTGAATCACAGAAGCTTCTAGAACAGAGCTTGTTCCACAAACTGACAAATGCCTGCGATATGCCTGGAAATATCCCACAGGTGACCCTGTGGCCTGCAGTCACATATTGGTGCATCAGTAGGGTTTAGGAGAATGCTAGGGACCAGCTCCAAGTGAGCCCAGTGTTTGAATCTTCCCTCCTTGCCGGGATGATGGAGTCCCCTTCAGTCAGCAGCTTTCTTAAAATGGAAGGGTCCAGCCCTAGCCACTCCCCTCCCTGCGCTTGTTGCCTAGACTCTCTTATCTGAGGCCAGAGAGGACAGCAGATATGGCTCAGATCTAATCTGGTCATAGGATGAGTCTTGGGGCTTGGTAACATTGGTGCCCATGGAAACATCAGGGTGACCTGCAGTTCTGTGCCTGGGTCAGGGTGTCAGAACTCGTGATGGTGACAGAAGAGAAGCTGCAAACAGACCTCCGTGGGCCACCAGGGCACCAAGCAGGAGCAGCTGGGCTCTAGTCTCCAACCAGGAAAGATTTATAGATAAAAGAGTTTCAGGGGGAGAGGCGACTTCCTCTTCAACAAAGAGAAAATATCCACTTTGGAGGCAACATGTGGCTTCAGGGGCAGAGCCAGGCTTCCCATCCCTGGGCTCACTGTGACCCAGTTCATGCCCAGAGACCACTACTGAGGCCAGTAACTAAGCAGCACATTCTTCGTCATCACACAGGAGGAAGACACAGCCCTCCTGCAGGGAAGGCTTCAGTGCCTGGTGCGGCCCCAGTACTGGGCACAGAGAGATCCTAGCTCCTGGAAATGTCATTTCCAAGTTGGGTCATGAGCCAAGCTCCCCAAGGAGCATATACAACACACAGGTTGGATCCTGGGATTCAGGGAGCCAGCTCTGATGGAAGTGCTCAGGTTGGTGCAGCCAAAATAACCAAGTAACCTTTCCATTGGGATTGAAGTACTTGCTCTGGTTCTGAGGTGAGAGCCCACTCTCCCCACTGAATCTTTATTTGAGGTGAAATTTACATAACACAAATTAACCAATCTAAAGTGCACAGTTCTGCCTCACTTAGCACCTTCACAATGTTGTGCAACCACCACCTCTATCTAGTTCCAAAATATTTACATACCCCCACAAGAAAGCTCTGTATCTGTTAGCAGCTACTCCCCTTGTCTTCCTCCTCCCAGCTCTTGGCAACCCCATCTACCTTCCATTTCTGCACATTCACCTATTCTGGACATGTCCTATTAGTGGAACCAGACCCTCTGTGATCTTTTTGTCTGTTTCTTTCACTCAGCCTCTTGTTTTCACAGCTTATTCACAGGGTAGCATGCATCAGAACTTCATTCCTTGTGTTAGACACGAACTAAATATGAATATAGAAGCCGTGAAATCAGAAGATCCAACAGGATTTTCCTAGAAGTCCAAGACCACACCTCAGTAACACAGTGGCTCAAATCCTACCTTTAACAGAATAAAACACCCTCTGCCCATCTGCACAGCTGGGGCATTTGTGAACCAGCGGCCAGAGCGCAGTTGTGGCTCACCTGCTGGGACTACCCTGGAACCCCAAACCCTGCTTTCTCCAGGGAACTGGTTTCTGTCCTGTCCCCATTTTCCTGAGAAACGCACCTCCCCAGTAAAAAATCATGAGGTTTCAAATTCCAGGAAAACGTCTCTGAGTTAAAATGGTTTGAAAATGAAAGAAGGGGCCGGGCGCGGTGGCTCAAGCCTGTAATCCCAGCACTTTGGGAGGCCGAGACGGGTGGATCACGAGGTCAGGAGATCGAGACCATCCTGGCTAACATGGTGAAACCCCGTCTCTACTAAAAAAATACAAAAAACTAGCCGGGCGAGGTGGCGGGCGCCTGTAGTCCCAGCTACTCGGGAGGCTGAGGCAGGAGAATGGCGTGAACCCGGGAGGCGGAGCTTGCAGTGAGCTGAGATCTGGCCACTGCACTCCAGCCTGGGCGACAGAGCGAGACTCTGTCTCAAAAAAAAAAAAAAAAAAGAAAATGAAAGAAGGAAGAGAGATCTTTTCTCATATCTGGGAAGTCTTGGATAGAATTGGTACCACAGAGCCCAATGTCCCAAGAGATGAAAGTTCTGCCCACAGGTCAGGAGGCACTCTAATGATGTCTGATTTGAACTGGGTCCTGACAAGAGGTTGTCAATTTCTCTGTGTCTGTTGGGTCTTCCTGTACTGGGGCAAATTGCATATCAGGGCCCAGGCCTTTATCTGAAACTTTGTATCTCAGCATCTTGTGGTATCCTCCATCCCACTGACACTTTTTTTTATATATATACTTTAAGTTCTAGGGTACATGTGCACAACATGCAGGTTTGTTACATATGTATACATGTGTCATGTTGGTGTGCTGCACCCATTAACTCGTCATTTACATTAGACTCCGTCCTGAACAATAGCTCCCCCAAAACAGAAGGATCTTTAAGACAAGTTGTCACCTGCCTGCCTGTGTGAATCTCCTAGAGTGATATCCAGCCCAGCCCAGACCATCTGAGACAGGCAGGAGAGGGAACTCTGGTGGGCATTTTGTCAATAAGTTTGAGCATGCCAGGAACTCAAATGTGCTCCTTTCATTTTGCTGTAAATTGAATTGCATTTTTTTTGCAAAAGATGTGGAAGTTCTTGTAAATCTATCTCAGAACCTCACACTGGATTCGCCAAGTCTAGGGAGATTTGGCTGTGCTTTGTTGGAGCCAACATTTTTTTGCCCTGGTTTACCCCACCACTGACTTGCTTTTTTGTTTGTTTGTTTGTTTTTGTTTTTGAGATGGAGTGTCACTCTTGTTGCCCAGGCTGCAGTGCAATGGCACAATCTCGGCTCACAGCAACCTCAGCCTCCTGGGTTCAAGCGATTCTCCTGCCTCAGCCTCCTAAGAAGATGGGACTATAGTCATGGGCCACGACACCCAGCTAATTTTGTATTTTTAATAGAGATGGGGTTTCGCCATGTTGGTCAGGCGGGTCTCGAACTCCCAACCTCAAGTGATCCACCCGCCTCGGCTTCCCAAAGTGCTGGGATTACAGGAGTGAGCCACTGCGCCTGGCCTTGACTTGCCTTTATGAGGCGAGAAAAGACATGTCTCCTTGTTCCACTAATTTCAATCAATCAATAAGTCAATTCATTCATTTTCATTACATCTCTCTGAATCAACTGAGAGATAAATTGAGAAGTCAAAACAATGCCCAAAACATTGTATCTTTATTCCTCCCTCCCCTAATGACCTGGGAAGCAGTTTGTGACCCCAAAGCACTTGCTTATATGTTATTCTCTCCAAGAATTGAATTTACTCCTCAAAATAATAGGCACAGGCACCCATGGTCAACACCTGTCTCCTGAAGCTTATCACTTAACGGAGAGAACCCAGGAGTATGTCTCCTCCATGCAGACAGTCAGGTTCCAAGGAGAAAAGAGGAAAAGGCCTTCAAATGCCATATTCAGCCCCTTCTTCTGGATGCCCTACTCAGCAAAGTCACTTGTGGCTGATGCTGGTCAGAGAAACCCTTCCAAATGGGAACATGGGCGTAGGAAATGTGTGCTTCTCACACTCCCCACAGATGGGGCCCTGTGTCTCTTAACTTCCTTAAGTATAAAAGTACATACTCACTAGAATATGATTTTACAACATCTCCATCATCCCTATGCAATGTGTTGGGAAGTGATCCTTTCTGATCTAAATTTTGGAAGAGTTTGTATAGAATTGTATTTTTTTTCTTTAAATGTTTGGTAGAATTCACCAGTGGAGACATCTGGGCCTGGGCCTTTTTTGTGGGAAGATATGCAATGACAATTTTAATGCCTTTACTTCTTGTAGGCTTATTCAGATTTTCTATTTCCTCTTGCGTCAATTTAGGTAATTAGTTTTTCTAGAAATGTATCCATTTCATCAAAGGTGTCTAATACGTTAGCATAAACTTGTTTGTAGGATTTCTTTATAATCCTTTAAATTTCCATAAAGTTTGTAGTGATGTGCCCAATTTCATTTCTGAATTTAAGAAATTGAGGCCGTTTTTTTTCATGGCAAGCCTAGCTAAAGGTTTGTCAATTGTGTTGTTATTTTCCACAATTCAACTTTTGGTTTCTTTACTTTTCTCTATTGTGTTTTATTTTCTGTTCCATCTACTCTTGCTCTCATCTTTATTATTTCCTTCCTTCTGCTTGCTTTGGGCTTAGTTTTCTCTTCTTTTCCTTGCTTCTTACCATAGAAAGTTGAATTATTGATTAGAGGTATTTTTCTTTTCCACAGTAGGCATCTACAGCTATAGATTTTCCTCTAAGCACTGCTTTTTCCCCATCTCATAAATGTTGACGTGTTATGGTTTCATTTCATTTCATGCATAATTCTCTAATTTCCCGTGTTTTTTTCTTTCACCTGTTATTTGTGGATTCCTGAAGTTTCCAAATGTTGGTGATTACTAATTCAATTCCATTGTGGTTGGAATACATACTTTATATTAGTTCAATTTTTTTTAATTTATAGATAATTTGTGCCCTCCCATCTAGTCTAGCCTGGAGAATGTTCCATGTGTGTTTCAAAAGCATGTATAATTCATTTGTTGTTGTCAAGTAGGTCAAGTTGGTTGATAATGTTTCAGCCTCTGTGTCCTTGCTGATTTTCTATCTAGTTGTTCTATCAATGGTTGATAATGGAGTGTTGAAATCTTCAACTATTATTAATGATTTGTTTATTTATCCCTTCAATTCTGTCATTTTCACATTTTATGTATTTGGGGGATGTGTTGTTAATCGTGTATATGTTTATAATCCTTATATCCTCCTGATAAATTGAAATTTTTATCATTATAGAATATGCCTCTTTATTTTTAGTAATGCTATTTTTCTCAAGGTCTACTTTGTCCAACATTAGTAGAGCTGTCTCAGCTCTTTTATCATGGTTTTCTACATGGTATACTTTTTTCCACCCTCTTTTTCAACATATTCATTTTTAAAATCTAAAGTACCTCTTGTAGACTGCATATTCTAGACATTGGACATACTAGGTGAACATATTAGACAAACAATTTTAAACATGTTCAAATAACTAAAGGAAACCTTATCAAAAGAGCTAAAGGAAACCTTGTCAAAAGAACTAAAGGAATGCATGAGAATGATATCTCACCAAATACAGAACATCAATAATGAGATGGAATGTTAAAAAAGAAACAAATAAAATTCAGTAATTGATAAATATAATCATAGAAGTAAAAACTTCACTAGATGGCCTCAATAAGATTTGAGAAGGCAGAAGAAAGAATCAGTAAATTTAAAGATAGGTGGTGAAATTATCCAGTATGAGGAACATGAATTAAAAAGAAGAAAAATGAACAGAGTTTCAGAGACCTGTGGGACACCATCCAGTGTACCAAAACACATATAAGGGAATTTTCAGGAGAGGATAGAATAAAAGGAACAGAAGGAATATTTAAAGAAATACTAGCTGACCACCTCCAAATTCAATGAATAAAAATGTTAATCTACACTTTCACAAAGCTCAACAAACTTAAAGTAGAATAAATTCAAACAGACTCTCACATAGAAACATTATAATCAGGCTGGGTGTGGTGGCTCATGCCTGTATTCCCAGCACTTTGGGAGGCCGAGGTGAGTGGATCATGAGGTCAGGAGATTGAGACCATTCTGGCTAACACGGTGAAATCCTGTCTCTACTAAAAAATACAAAAAAATTAGTCAGGCATGGTGGCAGGTGCCTGTAGTCCCAGCTACTCGGGAGGCTGAGGCAGGAGAATGCCGAGAACCCTGGGAGGCAGAGCTTGCAGTGAGCTGAGATCTCGCCACCACACTCCAGCCTGGGCGACAGAGCAAGACTCCATCTCAAAAAAAAAAAAAAAAAAAAAAAAGAAACATTACAATCAAACTGCCAAAAAACAAAGAAAGAATCTTGAGGGCAAAAAGAGGGAAGTGACTTATCATGTACAAGAGATTCTCAGTAAGAATAAGAACTAATTTCTCAAGAAAAATTACAGAGTCAGGAGGCAATGGGATGACATATTCAAAGGAGCAAAAGTAAAATACTGTCAATGAACAATTCTAAAGCCAGCAAAACTATTCTTCATAAATGAACTAGAAATTAAACATTCTTAGATTTTGAAAACTGAGAGAAGTTGTAATTACTAGACCTGCCCTATGGGAAATTATAAAAATAGTCCTGCAGGTTGACATAAAAGGACACTAGATAGTAACTCAAATCCCCATGAAGAAATGAAGAACTCCAGTAAAGGTAACTACATGGGGAAATATAAAAGACAGTATAAATGCAATTTGTTTGCAATTTCCTCTCTCATATGATTCAAAGGACAAATGCATAATTAAATAATTATAAATCTGTATTGATAAGCCTACAATGTATAAAGATGTAATTTGTATGGCAATAAAAAAAGAAGCAGAAGAGAATGGAACTGTATGGAAGCAAAGGTTTTGTGTGCTATTGAAATTAAATTGCTATTAATCTGACTAGATTGTTATAAATTATTAATTGCAAGATCCATGGCAATATTTTAAAAATACCTCAAAAAGTATAGTAAAAGAAACAACAAGGAGAATTAAGTGAAACACTAAGAAAATTTATTTAACATACAAAGGCAATAATAATGAAATAGAGCAATAAAAAACACATGATATAAAGAAAATAAGTAGCAAAATGGCAGATCAAAATCCTATACTGTCAGTAATTACATTAAAAATAAATATATTAAATACTCCCTTTAAATGTCAGAGACTTGAAAAAAAAATGAAATCCTGTCATTCATGGCAACAAGAATGAACCTGGAAAACACCATGTTAACTGAAATAAGCAGGCACAGAAAGATAAACACTGTGTGTTCTCACTCACATATGGAAGCTAAAAAATGTTGAGTTCATTAGAAATAGAGAGTGGAATTTTGATTATTAGAGCATGGGAAGGATTGAAGGGAGGGGAGAGGGAAGGATAGGAACAGACTGGTTCATGGATACAAAATTACAGCTAGATATGAGGAGAAGAGGCTGGCAAGATGGCCAAATAGGAACAGCTCTGGCCTGCAGCTCCCAGCAATATTGACGCAGAAGGTGGGTGATTTCTGCATTTCCAACTGAGGTGCCCAGTTCCTCTTATTGGGACTGGTTGGACAGTGGGTGCAGCCCATGGAGGGTGAGCCAAAGTAGGGTGGGGCATCGCCGAGCCCAGGAAGCACAAGGGGTCGGGGAACTCCCTCTTGTAGCCAAGGGAGGCCAATGCCTTGAGGGACTGTGCCCCAAGGAATGGTGCACTCTGGCACAGATACTGCGCTTTTCCCACGACTTTGCAACCCACAGACCAGGAGATTCCCTCTGGTGCCTATGCCACCAGGGCCCTGGGTTTCAAGCACAAAACTAGGAGGCTGTTTAGGCAGACACCAAGCTAGCTGCAGGAGGTTTATTTTTTTTCCCATAGCCCTGTGGCACCTGGAATGCCAGCAAGACAGAACCTTTCACTCCCCTGGAAAGGGGGCTGAAGCCAGGGAGCCAAGTGATCTGGCTCAGCAGGTCCCACCGCCATGGAGCCCAGCAAGCTATGATCCACTGGTTTAAAATTCTTGCTGCCAGCACAGCAGTCTGAGGTCAACCTAGGATGCTCAGACTTGGTGGGATAGGGGCATCCGCCATTACTGAGGCTTGAGTAGGTGGTTTTACCCTCACAGTGTAAACAAAGCCACCCAGAAGATTGAACTGGGCCAAGCCCACCACAGCTCAGCAAAGACACTTGTCAGACTGCCTCTCTAGATTCCTCCTCTCTAGGGAGGACATCTCTGAAAAGAAGGCAGCTGCCCCAGTCAGGGTCTTATAGACAAAACCCCCATCTCCCTGGGACACAGCCCCTGGGGGGAGGAGCGGTGTGGGCATAGCTTCAGCAGATTTAAATATCCCTGCCTGACAGCTCTGAAGAGAGCAGCGGATATCCCAGCACAGCGTTCAACCTCTGCCAAGGTTCAGACTGCCTCCTCAAGTTGGTCCCTGACCCCGATGTCTCCTGATTGGAAGACATCTCCCAGTAGGGCTGACAGACACTTCATACAGAAGAGTTCCAGCTGGCATCTATCAGGTGCCCCTCTGGGAAGAAGCTTCCAGAGGAAGAAACAAGCAGCAATCTTTGCTGTTCTGCAGCATCTGCTGGTGTTACCCAGGAAAACAGGGTCTGAAGTGGACCTCCAGCAAACTCGCGCAGACATGCAGTAGAGGTGCCTGACTGTTAGAAGGGAAACTAACAGAAAAGAATAGCATCAACATCAACAAAAAGAGTGTCTAACCAGAGACCCCAGCAGAAGGTCACCAACATCAAAGACCAAAGGTAGATGAATCCATGAAGATGGGGAGAAATCAGTGCAAAAATGCTGAAAATTCCAAAAACCAGAACTCTTCTTCTCCTCTAAAGGATCACAACTCCTCACCAGCAAGGGAACAAAACAGGATGGAAAGTGAGTTTGATGAATTAACA
The DNA here is from genome assembly GCF_003255815.1 of Theropithecus gelada. Taxonomy (NCBI): domain Eukaryota; kingdom Metazoa; phylum Chordata; class Mammalia; order Primates; family Cercopithecidae; genus Theropithecus; species Theropithecus gelada. The sequence goes on from NC_037671.1 coordinate 32,377,783, forward strand.
GAGGTAGGCTTCAGAAGGTGGATAATAATAAACTGCTCCAAGCTAAAGGAGCATGTTCTAACCCACTGAAAGGAAGCTAAGAACCTTGAAAAAAGGCTAGATGAATTGCTAAGTAGAATAAGCAGTTTAGAGAAGAATGCAAATGACCTGATGGAGCTAAAAAAACATAGCACGAGAACTTCATGAAGCATACACAATTATCAGTAGCGGAATCAATCAAGCAGAAGAAAAGATATCAGAGATTGAAGATCAACTTAATTAAATTAGGCATGAAGACAAGATTAGAGAAAAAAGACTGAAAAGGAACAAAGCCTCCATGAAATATGGGACTATGTGAAAATACCAAATCTACATTTGATTGGTGTATCTGAAAGTGAGAGGGAAAATGGAACCAACTTGGAAAGCACTCTTCAGGATATTATCCAGGAGAACTTTTCCAACCTAGCAAGACAGGCCAACATTCAAATTCAGGAAATACAAAGAATACCACAAAGATACTCCTCAAGAAGAGCAACCCCAAGACACATAATTGTCAGATTCACCAAGGTTGAAATGAAGGAAAAAAATGTTAAAGGCAGCCAGAGAGAAAGGTCGGGTTACTCACAAAGGAAAGCCTATCAGACTAACAGCAGATCTCAGCAGAAACCCTACAATCTAGAAGAGAGTGGGGGCCAATATTGAGTATCCTTAAAGAAAAAAATTTTCAACGTAGAATTTCATATCCAGCCAAACTAAGCTTCATAAGTGAAAGAGAAATAAAATCCTTTACAGACAAGCAAATGCTGAGACATTTTGTCACCACCAGGCCTGCCTTACAAGAGTTCCTGAAGAAGGCAATAAATAGGTAAAGGAAAAACCAGTACCAGCCACTGCAAAAACATACCAAATTGTAAAGACCATCAACAGCATGAAGAAACTACATCAACTAATGGACAAAATAGCCAGCTAGCATCATAGTGATAGGATCAAACTCACACATAACAATATTAACCGTAAATGTAAATGGGCTAAAAGCCCCAATTAAAAGAGCTAGACTGGCAAATTGAATGAAGAGTGAAGACCCATCGGTGTGCTGTATTCAGGAGGCCCATCTCACATGCAAAGACACACATAGGCTCAAAATAAAGGGATGGAGGAATATTTATCAAGCAAACGGAAAGCAAAAAAAAAAAAAAAAAAACCAGGGGTTGCGATCCTAGTTTCTGATAAAACAGACTTTAAACCAACAAAGATCAAAAAAGACAAAGAAGGGCATTACATAATGGTAAAGGGATCAATGCAACAAGAAGAGTTAACTATCCTAAATATATATGCACACGATACAGGAGCACCCAGGTTCATAAAGCAAGTTCTTAAAGACCTACAAAAAGACTTAGACTCCTACACAGTAATAGTGGGAGACTTTAACACCCCACTGTCAATGTTAGACAGATGAACGAGACAGAAAATTTACAAGGATATTCAGGACTTGAACTCAGCTCTGGACCAAGCAGACCTAATAGACATCTACAGAACTCTCCACCCCAAAACAACAGAATATACATCCTTCTCAGTACCACATTGCACTTATTCTAAAATTGACCACATAATTGGAAGTAAAACACTCCTCAGCAAATGCAAAAGAACGGAAACCTTAACAGTCTCTCACAACACAGTGCAATCAAATTGGAACTCAGGATTAAGAAACTTACTCAAAACTGCACAACTACATGGAAACTGAGCAACTTGCTCCTGAATGACTACTGAGTAAATGACAAAATTAAGGGAGAAATAATTAAGTTCTTTTAAACCAATGAGAACAAAGACACAATGTACCACAATCTCTGGGACACAGCTAAAGCACAGTTTAGAGGGAAATTTATACCCCTAAACTCCCACAAGAGGAAGCAGGACAGATCTAAAACTGACACCCTAACATCACAATTAAAAGAACTAGAGAAGCAAGAGCAAACAAATTCCAAATCTAGCAGAAGGCAAGAAATAACTAAGATCAGAACAGAGCTGAAGGAAATAGAGGCACAAGAAAAAAACCTTCAAAAAGTCAATGAATCCAGGAGCTTGTTTTTTGAAAAGATGAACAAAATAGATAGAATGATAGCCAGACTAATAAAAAAGAAAAGAGAAAAGAATCAAATAGACACACAAAAAAATGATACAGGGGATATCACCACTGATACCACAGAAATACAAATACAAACTACCATCAGAGAATACTATGAACACCTCTACGCAAATAAACTACAAAATCTAGAAGATGTGGATAAATTCCTGGACACATACACCCTCCCAAGACTAAACCAGGAAGAAGTTGAATCCCTGAATAGATGGATAACAAGTTCTGAAATTGAGGCAGTAATTAATAGCCTACGAATCAAAAAGAGCCCAGGACCAGATGGATTCACAGCTGAATTCTACCAGAGGTACAAAGAGGAGCTGGTACTATTCCTTCTGAAACTATTCCAAAAAATAGAAAAAGAGGAACTCCTCCCTAACTCATTTTATGAGACCAGCATCATCCTGATACCAAAACCTGGCAAAGACACAACAAAAAAAGAAAATTTCAGGCCAATATCCCTGATGAACATCGATACGAAAATCCTCAATAAAATACTGGCAAACCAAATCCAGCAGCACATCAAAAAGCTTATCAGCCATGATCAAGTGGGCTTCATCCCTGGAATGCAAGGCTGGTTCAATATATGCAAATCAGTAAATGTAATTCATCATATAAAGAGAACCAATAACAAAGCACATGATTATTTCAATAGATGCAGATAAGGCCTTCAACAAAATTCAACAGCCCTTCGTGCTAAAAACTTTCAATAAACTAGGTACAAATAGAACATATCTGAAAATAATAAGAGCTGTGTATGACAAACCCACAGCCAATATCATACTGAATGGGCAAAAACTGGAAGCATTCCCTTTGAAAACTGGCACAAGACAAGGATGCCCTCTTTCACCACTCCTATTCAACATAGTATTGGAAGTTCTGGTCAGGACAGTCAGGCAACAGAAAGAAAGAAAGGGTGTTCAAACAGAAAGAGAAGAAGTGAAATTGTCTGTGTTTGCAGATGACATGATTGTACATTTAGGAAACCCCATTGTCTCAGCCCAAAATCTCCTTAAACTGATAAACAACTTCAGCAAAGTCTCAGGACACAAAATCAATGTGCAAATAATCACAAGCATTCCTATACATGAATACTAGACAAACAGAGAGCCAAATCATGAGTGAACTCCCATTCACAATTGCTACAAAGAGAATAAAATACCTTGAAATACAACTTACAAGGGTTGTGAAGGACCTCTTCATGAAGAACTACAAACCACTGCTCAAGGAAATCAGAGAGAACACAAATGGAAAAACATTTCATGCTCATGGATAGGAACAATCAATATCAGGAAAATGGGCCGGGCACGGTGGCTCAAGCCTGTAATCCCAGCACTTTGGGAGGCCGAGACGGGCGGATCATGAGGTCAGGAGATCAAGACCATCCTGGCTAACACAGTGAAACCCCGTCTCTACTAAAAATACAAAAACTTAGCCGGGCGAGGTGGCAGGCGCCTGTAGTCCCAGCTACTCGGGAGGCTGAGGCAGGAGAATGGCGTGAACCCGGGAGGCGGAGCTTGCAGTGAGCTGAGATCCGGCCACTGCACTCCAGCCTGGGTGACAGAGCCAGACTCCGTCTAAAAAAAAAAAAAAAAAAAAAAAAAAATATCAGGAAAATGGCCATACTGCCCAAAGTAATTTATAAATTCAATGCTATCCCCACCAAGCTACCACTGACTTTCTTCACAGAATTAGAAAAAACTACCTTAAATTTCATATGGAAACAAAAAAGAGCTTGCATAACCAAGACAATCCTAAGCAAAAAGAACAAAGCTGCAGGCATCACCCTACCTGACCTCAAACTATACTACAAGTCTACAGTAACCAAAACAGCATGGTACTGGTACCAAATCAGATATATAGATCAATGGAACAGAACAGAGGCCTCAGAGATAACACCACACATCTACAACCATCTGATCTTTGACAAACCTGATAAAAACAGGCAATGGTGAAAAGATTCCCTATTTAATAAATGGTGTTGGGAAAACTGGCTATCCATATGCAGAAAATGGAAACTGGACCCCTTTCTTACACTGTATTCTTACTCAAGATGGATTAAAGATTTAAATGTAAGACCTAAAACCAAAAAACCCTAGAAGAAAACCTAGGCAATACTATTCAGGACATAGGCATGGGCAAGGACTTCATGACTAAAACACCAAAAGTAATGGCAACAAAAGCCAAAATAGACAAATGGGATCTAATTAAACTAAAGGGCTTCTGCACAGCAAAAGAAACTACCATCAGAGTGAACAGGGAACCTACAGAATGGAAGAAAATTTTTGCAATCTATCCATCTGACAAAGGGCTAATATCCAGAATCTACAAAGAACTTAAATTTACAGGAAAAAAACACCACCATCAAAAAGTAGGTGAAGGATAAGAACAGACACTTCTCAAAAGAAGACATATATGCAGCCAACAAACATATGAAAAAAAGCTCATCATCACTGGTCATTAGAGAAATGCAAATCAAAACTACAATGAGATACCATCTCACACCAGTTAGAATGGTGATCATTAAAATGTTGGGAAACAACAGATGCTGGAGAGGATGTAGAGAAATAGGAATACTCTTACACTGTTGGTGGGAGTGTAAATTAATTCAACCATTAGGCAAGATAGTGTGGAGATTTCTCAAGGATCTAGAACCAGAAATACCATTTGACCCAGCAATCCCATTACTGGGTATATACCCAAAGGATTATAAATCATTCTACTATAAAGACACATGCACACGTACGTTTATTGCAGCACTATTCACAATAGCAAAGACTTGGAACCAACCCAAATGGCTATCAATGATAGACTGAATAAAGAAAATGTGGCACATATACAGCATGGAATACTATGCAGCCATATAAATGGATGAGTTCATGTCCTTTGCAGGAGCATGGATGAAACTGGAAACCATCATTCTCAGCCAACTAACAACACAGGAACAGAAAACCAAACACTGCATGTTCTCACTCACAATTGGGAGCTGAACAATGAGAATACATGGACACAGGGAGGGGAACATCACACACTGGGGCTTGTTGGGGGGTGGGGTGGTCTAAGGGAGGGATAGTATTAGGAGAAATACCTAATGTCGACGATGGGTTGATGGGTGCAGCGAACCACCTTGGCACGTGTATGCCTATGTAACAATCCCGCACATTCTGCACATGTACCCCAGAATTTAAAGTATAATAATAATAATAAATAATAACATGATGTCATCAAATGCTTGCCCTTCTCTTCCTTAGCATGAAGCATAAACACATGTACAAAAGGATCTATGTGACTGTCTTGGGGAGGGGCCTAGTTGACCAACTAGAAACAGCTACAGTCAGAGGCTCCCACCAAGAAAAATGAAAATGGCAAGTGAATCCTGCACTGGCAAATGAGGTATCCAGTTTCTTTCATTGGGACTGACTAGGCAGCTGGTGAGACCCACGGAGAGTAAGGAAAAGCAGGGTGATGAGATGGCCCAACTAGGAGCCACAAGGGGCAAAAGGAGCTCCCACTTCCACCCAAAGAAGGCAGTGATGGTGCTACCCTGCCCAGGCAACCATGCTTTTCCCACAGATTTGTGCAACCTAAAGATCAGGAGATCTCCCTCGTGAGTGCATGCCACCAGGGTGTTGTGTCCCAAGCACAGAGCTGTGCAGATTCTCAAATGGCCACTGGACTAGAGACTGCCCAAGACTATCGAGTTCCCAGGCGGAGGGGCAGCCATCATCACTGCAGCTGCCTGCTGCCTAATATGACTGAGTTCCCAGGGAAAGGAGCGGCAGCCATCACTGCAGCACTAGTTTGCCATTTTTTTTCCCTGCTGCTATTGGGGAAACTGGGCCATTTGGACCCAGGAGGAATTCCCCACAGTACAGCACAGCAGCTATGGTAGGTCATGGCCAGACTGCCTCTTTAGACAGGACCCTGACCCGTCCGTCTTCCCCAGGTGGGGCCTCCCTGCAGGAATTTCACCACAATTTCACCAACCAGGGAGTTAGGGACAAAACTCTGATCTCCCTGGGACCGAGCCCCTGTGGGGAGGGGTAGCCACGGTTCTTCACAAGTCAGCAGATTAGTCTTTCTCCCTGCTGGCTCTGAGGAATCCAGGAAATCCAGAAGAGTGGGATTCTCCCCAGTGCAGCACATCCCCTCTTCCAAGGGGAAGACAGAGCACTCTGCTTAGCAGGTCCAAGACCCCATGCCTCCTGACTGGGTGAGATCCCCCCCAACAGGGGCCCTCAGACACCTTATACAATTTCAATATTTTGCATATGGCTATCCAGTTTTTTCAGCACCATTTATTAAATAGAGAATCCATTCCCCATTGCTTATTTTCATTGGGCTTATCAAAGATCAGATGGTTGTAGATATGTGGTCTTATTTCTGAGATCTCTATTCTGTTGCATTGGTCTATGTGTCTGCTTTTGTACCAGTACCATGCTGTTTTGGTTACTGTAGCCTTGTAATATAGTTTGAGGTCAGGTAATGTGATGCCTCCAGCTTTGTTCTTTTTGCTTAGGATTGTCTTGGATATATAGTCTCTTTTTTGGTTCCATATTTTTTTTTGTTTTGTTTTGTTTTTGGTTTTTTTGGTTTTTGTTTTTGTTTTTGAGATAGAGTCTTGCTCTGTCGGCAAGGTTGGAGTGTAATGGTGTGATCTTGGCTCATTGCCACTGCAACCTCCACCTCCTGGGAGAGGTGACTAATGAGAGTCAATAAGTGCTGAAGATACCAGAGTGCACTTGCTGCTGTTCTGAAGCCACATCACCTACCAATCACAACTCCAGACCTTTCAGGTTGGATATTTTCAGGATAGAAAGAACTTTTTCCAAAACTTCTGCCAACACTTAAACTAAGCTAATTTATACAGACTTTAAAAATCATCAGTATCAGAATATAACCACCAGGTGGCTCCGAGTTTAAGTGAGCATCAAAATACTACTGGGCATCACTGTCCAAAACAATAAAAAATACTAAGCTGATCTTAGTACACAGTTTGATTTAAAGAGCCTCAGAAGATGACTGTCGTTCCATTCTAACCTCTTATCACTCTAACAATGTCATTTTTGGAGACATCTGTGGGTACATGAAGACGGACATTGTCTCTAGACCTGTAATTAAGCTAACTTTTTAAAAAGTCTCTGAGGAACGTACCAAAATGTAAAGAGACGTTTTAGCTGGGTAATGGTATCATGAGTTTTTTAAAAGTTTTTTACACTTTTTGTATTTACAACTTTTCTATGAGCAGGCATCCCATATGTAATCAGAAAAATATTAGTTTTATTTTTCAAAAATTTACAAGGCTACCTGGGAGAGAAAGAAAAATCCCCCGAGTCTCCCTTATACTACTGGAATAAATCCAAACCAACTTCACACTCCAAATGACATCCTCCAAGGAAGGTGAATGGAGCTCAGGAAGTGCACAGCTCCACAACACACGATATCTTATAAATGCTTGCTACATTGGCAAGAATTAGAACACAAAGGGATCTAGATGTTAGGGATTTGTGGTATCACAGGGGAGGCACTCTAAAGGACTCAGAGATAGCTATAAGGTACACATACATCCTGTAGATTAGAAGGCACGTAAAGCAAAATGGGAGACTGATGCAGAATGACAGTTCCAGGGTAAGGGATACACAGGACAAATGCCTTCACAAGCATGATCATGGGAATGGCAATGGCAAAAGTGTGTGGCTGACAACAATAATTTCCCAACATATTAACAATTGGATGCATATGTTGGTAAGAGGAGGTATGATTAAGGAAGAGAAAATTAAAAGTAAATTTGACTTCTCCCTAATCTACTCCCTTCCCCATATATTAAATACTCACTAAACCTTCCATTCTGCTCAATTTATGCTTTGGATCCAGCCCTCTCACCTGAAATAAAGGTTGGAATGAACCCCAACCATAATGGTTATACTAATTTACATTCCCACCAACAGTGTATGAGGGTTCACTTATCTCCACATCCTCACCAGCATTTGTTATTGCCTGTGTTTTGGGTAAAAGCCATTTTAACTGGGGTGAGATGATATCTCATTGTAGTTTTGATTTGCGTTTTACTGATGATTAAAGATACTGAACATTTTTTCATGTCTGTTTGCCATTTATCTGTCTTCTTTTGAGAAATATCTATTCAAATCTTTTGCCTATTTTTAAATCAGATTATTATACTTTTCCTATAGAATTGTTTGAGCTCCTTATATATTCTTGTTATTAATCCCTTGTCAGCTGAGTAGTTTGTAAATATTTTCTCTTATTCTGTGGGTTATCTCTGCTTTGTTGATTGTTTCTTTCACTGTGCAGAAACTTTTTAACTTGATGTGATCTCATTGGTCCATTTTTGTTTTGGTTGGCTGTGTTTCTAGGGTAATACTCAATAAATTTTTGTCTGTATCAGTGACCTGGAGAGTTTCCCCAATTTATTTTTGTAGTACTTCTGTAGTGGAAGATCTTAGGTTTAAGTCTTTGATCCATTTTGATTTCATTTTTTATATGGTTAGAGACAGAGATCTAGTTTCATCTTCTGCATATGGATATCCAGTTTTCCTAGCACCATTTACTGAAGAGACTGTTTTTCTCCAATGTATGTTCTTGTCACCTTTGTCAAAAATGAGTTCATGGTAGGTGTATGGATTTGTTTCTGGGCTCTCTATTCTGTTCCATTGGCCTGTGTGTCTCTTTTTATGCCAGTACCATGCCATTTTCGTTACTATAGCTCTGTACTATAAGAGTTAGGTAATGTGATTCCTCCAGTTTTGTTCTTTTTGCTTAGGACAGCTTTAGCTATGCTGCATCTTTTGTGGCTCCATATAAGTGTTAGGGCTTTTTTTTCTATTTTCATGAACTATATCATTGGTATTTTGATAGGGATTGCATTGAATTTGTAGATTGCTTTGAGTACTACGGACATTTTAATAATATTGATTTTTTCAATTTATAAACATGAAATAGCCATCTATTTTTTGTGTGCTCTTCAGTTTCTTTTATCAGTGTTTTATAGTTTCCATTATAGACATCTTTCACTTCTTCGATTAATTCCTAGGTACTTAATTTTATTTGCAAGTACTGTGAATGTGAGTACTTTATTTCTTTTTCAGATTGTTTGCTACTGGCATATAGAAATGCTAGTGATTTTTGTATGTTGATTTTGTATACTGCCATTTTACTGAACTTATCAGTTCTAAGAGTTTGGTGGAGTCTTTAGGTTTTTCCAAATATAAGATCACATTATCTGCAAACAAAGATAATTTGACTTCTTCTTTTCCAATATGAATGCCCTTTCTTTCTGTCTCTTGTTTGATTGCTGTAGCTAGAACTTCCAGAACTGTGTGAAATAATAGTAATGAAAGTGGGCATTCTTGTCTTGTTCCAGAGCTTTCAGTTTTTTTCCATTCAGTATAATACAAGCTATGGGTCTGTCATGTGTGGCTTTTATTACACTGAGGTACATTCTTTCTATACCAAGGTTTCTTTAGAACTTTTTATCCTGAAGGGATGTTGAATTTTATCAAATTTTTTTTCAGCATTGATTGAAATGATCATATGGTTTTTGTCCTTTATTCTGTTTATATGATGTATCACATTGATTGATTTGTGTATGTTGAACCATCCTTGCATCCCTGGGATAAATCCCACTTGGTTATGCGGACTGATCTTTTACTGTGTTGTTGAATTCAGTGTGCTAGTATTTTGTTGAGGATTTTTGCATCAATATTTATCAGAGATATTGGCCTGTAGTTTTTTTAATGTGTTTTTGTGTGATTTTGGTATCAGACTAATTCTGACCTTATAGAGTGAGTTTGGAGGTATTTCCTCTTCCTCTATTTTCAGAATAGTTCAAGTAGGATTTGTATTAGTTCTTCTTTTAATGTTTCGTTGGATTCAACTTTGAAACCACTGGGTCCTGGGCTTTTCTTTACTGGGAGATTTTTTTTATTAGAGCTTCAATCTCATTACTTGTTATTGGTATTTTCAGGTTTTAGATTTCTTCATGGTTGAATTTTAGTAGGTTTTTTGTGTCTAGGAATTTCTCCATTTCCTCTAGATTTTCCAATTTGTTGGCATACAGTTGCTGAGAGTAGCCACTAATGATCGTTTGAGTTTGTGCATTATCAATTGTACTGTCTCCTTTCTCATCTCTTGATTGTATTTATTTGGGTCTTCTCTCCTTTTTTCTTACTCTGGCTAAAGAGTTGTCAATTTTATTTATTTGTTAAAACCAATTTTTTGTTTCATTGATCTTTTGTGTTTTTTTCCTAATTTCACATTTATTTATTTCTGCTGTGATTTTCCTACTAATTTTGGGTTTGATTTTCTCTTTCTTTCCTTGTTCTTTAAGATTAATCATTAGGTTATTTGAAGTTTTTCTTCTTTTGAAATGTAGGCACTTATAATTATAAATTTTCCTCTTAGTACTACTTTTGCTGTATCCCATAAGTTTAGTATGTTGTCTTTCCATTATCATTTGTCTCAATAATTTTTTCATTTGCTTTTTAATTTCTTCATTGACCCACTGTTCATTCAGGAACATATTGTTTAATTTCCATATGATTGTATAGTTTCCAAAATCCTTCTTGCTATTAATTTCTAGTTTTATTCCATTTCGGTCAGAGAAGATGCTTGATATTATTAAATACCTTAAACGTTTCAAGGCTCATTTTGTGGCTTAACATATGTTCTATCCTTGAAATTGATCCATGTGCTGAGAAAAAGAATGTGTATTCTGCAGCTATTGGATAAAATGTCCTATAAATGTCTATTACTTCCATTTGTTCTACAGTGCAGATTAAATCTGGAGTTTCTTTATCGATTTTCTATCTGGAAGTTCTGCCCAGTACTGAAAGTATTGAGGTCTCCTCCTATTATTGTATTAAGATCTATTTCTTTCTTTAGTCCTAATAATATTTGCTTTGTATATATGGATGATCCAGTATCTGCTGCATATATATTTAGAATTGTTGCATTCTCTGGTTGAATTAAATTATTTCAAACTGACAATAACTTAACAGTGATTGCATAAACAAACATCGAACAAACAAAAAGAGAACTAATAAAAACTCTACACTGTAATTTTTATTATTATACTTTAAGTTCTGGGATACACGTGCAGAACGTGCATGATTGTTACATAGGTATACACGTGCCACCGTGGTTTGCTGCACGCATCAACCCATCATCTACATTAGGTGTTTCTCCTAATGCTATCCCTACCCTAGCCCCCTACGCCCTGACAGGCCCTGGTGTGTGATGTTCCCCTCCTTGTGTCCATGTGTTCTCATTGTTCGACTCCCACTTATGAGTGAGAACATGTGGTGTTTGGTTTTCTGTTCCTGTGTTAGTTTGCTGAGAATGATGGTTGCCAGCTTCATCCATGTTCCTGCAAAGGACATGAATTCATCCATTTTTATGGATGCATAGTATTCCATGCTGTATATGTGCCACATTTTCTTTATCCAGTCTATCATTGATAGCCATTTGGGTTGGTTCCAAGTCTTTACTATTGTGAACAGTGCTGTAATAAACATACATGTGCATGTGTTCTTAAAGTAGAATGATTTGTAATCGTTTGGGTATATACCCAGTAATGGGATTGCTGGGTCAAATGGTATTTCTGATTCTAAATCCTTGAGGAATCGCCACACTGTCTTCCACAATGGTTGAACTAATTTACACTCCCATCAACAGTGTAAAAGTGTTTTTATTTCTCCACATCCTCTCCAGCATCTGTTGTTTTCTGACTTTTTAATGATCACCATTCTAACTGGTGTGAGACGATATCTCATTGTGGTTTTGATTTGCATTTCTCTAATGACCAGTGATGATGAGCTTTTTTCCATGTGTTTGTTGGGTGCATAAATGTCTTCTTTTGAAAAGTGTCTATTCATATCCTTTGCCCACTTTTTGATGGGGTTGTTTGTTTTTTTCTTGTAAATTTGTTTAAGTTCTTTGTAGATTCTGGATATTAGCCCTTTGTCAGATGGGTAGATTGTAAAAATTTTCTCCTATTCTGTAGGTTGCCTGTTCACTCTGATGATAGTTCCTTTTGCTGTGCAGAAGCTCTGTAGTTTAATTAGATCGCATTTGTCAATTTTGGCTTTTGTTGCTATTGCTTTTGGTATTTTAGTCATGAGGTCTTTGCCCATGCCTATGTCCTGAATAGTATTGCCTAGATTTTCTCCTAGGGTTTTTATGGTTTTAGGTCTTATGTTTAAATCTTTAATCCATCTTTAGTTAATTTTTGTATGAGGTGTAAGGAAGGGGTCCAGTTTCAGTTTTCTGTATATGGTGCAAGTACTCCCTTCACCACTCTGGCTGGTATCTCAGTATGTTGTGTGCCCCTCTCAGTGCTCTGGCTGTGAGCCCAGGTCAGCACCAGGACTTACCGAGGAGTTACAGTCTTTGTGGCCTAGACTGCCTCTCAACGTCACTTAAGATCCCAGAGCACTCTTGCCTATGGTGACGAGGCTTGCAGGAACTCACACTCCAACCTCTAGGATGGGCAATTTCCCCCTAGCTAGGGCTAGTCCAAATGCTCCATCCATGGGTGGATGTCAGCTGAGTACAGCCTGGCTCTGCTTTCCACTGTGATAGGGTAGCACTGAGTTCAATGCAAAGCCTCACAGTCTCTGCACTCTCCCTCTCCCAAGTGCACAGAATCTCCATGCTTGGGAGATAGGTGGTGTTGGCACTTCAAGATTGTCTTTCCTGCCCTCTCCAATGTCTCTTTCAGTGATATGAAGTTAAACTAGGTACTGTGATTGCTCACCTCATTTTTGGTTTTCACGTTGGTGCTTTGGGGTGTAGTTAGTTGTTAATATTTGGTATTCCCATGGTGGGGACAGTGTAGGCTTCCATTTTGCCATCTTGCTCCACCCTCTCCAGAACATCCAATACAGTTTAGTATGTAAATTATACACTAATAATGTTCATGTAAGTTTATTAAAATATCAAAACATATATCAGCTATAATAATATCTCACTCTATTTTACAAAGTACTTTCAATGCAATCAGATACAAGAAATATTAGCAATCCTAATGTACAGGCACTGAGGACACGGCTATAAACAAGATAAACCTTGTGTCTGCTCTTCTAGAGTTCACTTTCTAGTTGGGAAGAGAATAAACAAATAAATATTACCAGTACGTTGAACAAGTACAATTCCAAAGAGTGGGATTCCAAAAGAAAACAACTGTGCTTCATTCCCTCACACCAACTATGTGGGCAAACCAACCATGTGGATCACTTGCCAACTCATTGGGCGAAATATTGGACAGGCCACTCAGACAATAAATGTACTCTGGTCACCTTTTGTCCCAATAGTCGACTTAAGTAAATAAAATGACCAAAATTTTATAAAGGTCAATATTCTGAATTTCTTCCTTCTCCTAACTAGGGCCTTCCTGTAGTGGGATTTGAGAGACATGTCTGCCTCTATTCTACTCCTCCACTCACTAGGATTGCCTCTATCTCCTTCAGACTTGGAGGTGGAAGGGAGATGGGTATGGAGGAATAAGTTAATGGACATAAAAGGACTTACTATGATTTGGCAGTACCTATGATTTGGCCAGTTTCCACTCTCAATGGCAAATATTTAATGCTAACTCCCTCTGGGCTTAGCAAATCCCAAACTAACACTATTCCTTGGGAAGCGTACATGGGGTCTCCACATAACTCCCCACCATCCACAGTATCTCACCTCCCTTCTTGCCATGCCTTTTCTGGCTGGCCTCTAATTATCACCTCCTAAGCCCCAGGATTGGGGCCTCTACTGCTACTTAAGATGTGCTCTCAAAGATGATAAGGCGCCAATCTTGGACAAGTGAAGGGGAAAGTATTCCAGGAAGAAGAAACAGCAATTCAAAGAGTTTACCTTGTTTAAGAAAAAGAAAGGGAGCATATGTGGCTGATTCTTAGTAATCAAGAGGTAAAACAGCACAAAATGAGCATGACCGGGTACACAGCAGCTACAACAAGTAGAGGTTGGTAGGCTTGGCCCTGTGCCCACAGGCATGGTGTTTTACATACACTTGGTGCAGACAGCTATATATACAGTGCAACTTTAAAATAATAATAATAATTTAATTTTTCACCTGTAAATGGGCAGATATTTTATTTAAGTAAGAATATTTAGCAATAGCTGAAAAGTGGCAGAGAAACATGTACACTGTACACGGCAGAGAGAAGTATACACAAACAAAACTCTTCTGAAAAGCTGCCATTTGCTGAGCTCCTACTGCGTGTCAGGGGTTTTGATACATCGTATCTGATCCTCACAGCAAAGAATACTTGCACTAAAGCTGGTACTCTACTCAAATTACAGATGAAGATACTAATGCTTACAGACCTCAAATGCATTGTTAAAAGCCAGGCATCATGACCAGTATCCACACCCAGGTCTTCCTATCTGCAAAGCATACACCCTTTCTGCTTTGTTGCCAGAGAGATAGATATGCAGATAGATGACAGACAGACAGATGATTGCTAGGTAGGTAAGGAGAAAGACAGAGAGAGAGAGAGAGAGACTCCACTAATTCTGAGGGCATACTTAATGCAATCTATTTCCAACACTCTTTACTATAGAAAAAGATAAGAATACAGAAAACTAATTCTGGGGCCGGGCGCGGTGGCTCAAGCCTGTAATCCCAGCACTTTGGGAGGCCGAGACGGGTGGATCACGAAGTCAGGAGATCGAGACCATCCTGGCTAACATGGTGAAACCCCGTCTCCACTAAAAAATACAAAAAACCAGCTCGGGTGACAAAAAAAAAAAAAAAAAGAATTATTTAAAAAAAAAAAAAAAGAAAACTAATTCTGTCTCTTAAAGTGTTATTTTTATTACTTTCTAAGAAAATTAAAATAGCCTAGATATCAAAGAAAACGCAATAGATAAGAAAATTATAATAAATTTACACAATTGACAGCACATGTATCTTGCGGATACTACAGTGCCTAGTTGTTAGCAGATGATCAATAAATGTAAATTATTTTTCTCTTTATAAGAACCTTTAATAACATAGAAATTCTGTCATTATAATGTTACATGGCCAAAGCAAAGTGAAAACATAAATTTGCAGAAACCATAATGCACTCAGCTATGTTAAAAGTTGAAGGAAAGGGGTGCGAAAGGGAATATATTAAAAGATTGAAGATGATTAATAACAGTATTTGTTGACTGTATTATGCATAGGCTTTTTAACTTCTATGTACTTCTCTATATTTCCCAGTTTTCCATAATCAGTATATATTACTTTATTTCGGTATTTATTATTATTTCATAATCAGTATATATCACTTTATTTCAGAAACTTTATTTCCCAGTTTTCCATAATCAGTATATACTACTTTACTTCATAATCAGTAGATATTACTTTATTTCAGATTATTCCATAATCAGTATATGTTACTTTATTTCAGTATATATTACTTTATTTTAGATTTTATTACTTTATAATCAGTATATATTACTTTATTTCAGTATATGTTACTTTATTACTTTATTTCAGAATATTACTTTATTACTTTATTTCCTGACAGAAAGGGTTATTTATATATTACTTTATTTTTGACTTCCAAAAGTCAGAAAATGACTTTTGAAGTAAAAATGAAGAACAATGTGCGAGAAAGGTCATGCATGCTCATGGAAACTATAAGGGGTCTGGGAAGTGACAGGGGGCTTGGGAAGGCTTCCTGGAGGAGATGGAGCTTGTGCTGAGCCTTGAGAGTGGAAGAGGGCTAAGATAGGGCAGAGAGAACAAGAAGGGCATTTTACTGAAGCAAAAACAAATGAAAGTGCAAAGACGTGAGACAGAAAATCATGGGCAGTCACCCAACCTGACCAGTAGTGTCATTTACATGAAGAGAAGTGGAACACCCACTGGGCCTAAAAACTTGGGGCTGGATTGTTGGAAGTCTCCATTGTCAGCTTTAACTAAAGAGGAGTACAGGAGGTAATTACATCCTTTGAGCCACTGCCCACCCCTCTTACTGAGGCAGGAGACATTTAGGTTAAATTCAAGGCAAATAAAAAAACTGAAAAGATCCTGAGGGAAAAGGAAAGGAAAGGACCATGGGAAGTCTTATGTGCGTTATCATATTATTCAAGTTGTCTTCACTATGCCCCAAACACAGTTTAAGATGCATTGAATGCTGGCCTTTTATCATGGACACCATATCTGCCATGCACATTTCCACATCAACATCTTTGCTCGAATTAACTCTCCTGGACTTTAATGGGAGCCTATCATGGTGAGATGAAGTCCCTGCACCACCTCTGAAAAGCCCTCCCCACTTCTCCTACTGGTAATGCATGTCCCATCTTCGATCCTCACAGCACTCACTTGCCTTTCCTTGGTTGTTTACTGACTTGTGCCCTAAGTGCATTTTAAAGTAGTATTTTGCTTTGTTTTTAAGGAATTTAACATGCATTCTCAGATGGAATACAAACTTCTATGGTCAGGCCCTTTTATTGTGTTTTCTTTAACTCCAGTCCCAAACATCATGCTTCATAAAAAGCAACTGCTCAATAAAATAATAAACACTACTACTCAGGGAGTGCTTACCATGGGGCATGAGGCACTTTGGATCCATTCTTTCAGTCATTCATTCCACAAGTCCATTTGCTGTCTGCCGTGTACTAGGGAATGTTCTAGGCATTAGAGATACAGCAGTAAATGAAACAGAAGAAGAAGAAGAAAAAAAGGACCAAAATCCTTACTCTCAATTAGCTTAGACTTTAATGAGAGACAAAATCATTTTACTGATTATTTAAATAAGAAAAACAATGGAACCATTGATACGTTAGATAATGATAAATCCTAATGAGAAAGTAATAAGCAAGGAAGGGGCTAGGAATAGTGAGGGAAGAAGTTTGTATCTCAGAATCTCAGATAGCATGGCCAGAGGGACTTTCACTAAGAAGCTGACACTTAGGTAAATTTTCCAAAGGAAATAAGTAAAGTAGTCAAGAAGCAAGTAGTCTGAGGGAAAAGCATTCCGTGTATGAAGAAGAGCAAGAGCAAAGGCCGTGGGGTAGGAGCAGCACTGTTGTGACTGTGGAAACAGCAAGGAGGCCAGTGTGACTGGAGTAGAGTGATTTATCAGGAAAGACGGCAATGAGGTCAGAGGGATCTGATGAAGTCAAGCAGCAGTTCTCACCGTGGATGATTATGCCTCCCACTGGGACATTTGGCAATGTCTGGAGCTGGTTTTGATTGTCACAATTGGAGAAGAGGCACTATTGTCACCTATGGGTAGAGCCCTGGGATGGTGCTAAACATCCTACAATGCATAGGACAGCACCCCCAAAAAGGATGATCCAGTCAAAATTGTCAGTAGTACTGAGGTGGAGAGCACTGATCGTTAGGTCTTGTGACTAGGCTTTTTCTTTCTTTCTGTAAGACAGAAACTGTTGGAAGATTTTGAGACAAGAAGTGGTATGATCTGAGTTGTGTTTTAAATGGGTTACTCTGGCTTCCATGTTGAGAACATACTAAAGGTTAAGGGAAGAACCAGAAGATTATTTCAATCATCCAAGCAAGAGGTGATGATTACAAGGACAGACCAGAGTGGTGGTCCTAACAGTGATAACAACTTGTCAGATTCACCACATATTTTTGCAGGTAGAGCCAACAGAATTTGTGGATAGATTATATGTGGGTGAAATGAAGAAGAGTCAGTATCACAAGATTTTTTTCTGAGAAACTAGAAGAATGAATTTTCATTATGGCAGACGAGAAAGACTACAGAAGAAGCACATTGTGGGGGAGAGGGTGGGTAGTAAGGAGTTCAGTTTATGGCATGTTAAACCTGAGATGTGTATTAGACACCAAAATGCTGCTGATGGGTAGACAATTGGACATAGGAATCTGAAGGTTAGGAGAAAAATCCAGGTTGGAAATATAAATTTAGGAGTCATCAGCATGTAGATGGTGTACAACGTCATAAGACTGGATGAGGGAAGTGCATATAAAAAAGGAAAGAGGACGGAACCCTGGGCACAGCAGGGAGAGGAGGAGAAACCAATAAAGGAGATTCAGAAGGAACAGCTGGAAGACTTTGGTGCTTTTGAAGCTGTCAGTCAGCTCAGACTGCCATAACAAAATACTATAAACTGGGTGGCTTGAACAACAGAAGTTTATTTTTCACAGTGCTGGAGGCTGGGAAGTTCAAGATCAAGATGTTGACTGATTTTGTTCCTGGTGATGGCTCTCCTCCTGGCTTGCAGACAACTCCCTACTTGCTGCCTCCTCACAAGGCCTTTCCCATGCTCTTACTCTCTTTCCTCCTATTTTATAAGGAAACTAATCCTATTAGGCCCTCACCTTTGTGACCTCATTTAACCTCATAATTACCTCCTAAAATGCCCATTTCAAATACCATCACATTGAGGATTAGATCTTCAACGTATGAATTTTGAGGGGGGACACAATTCAGTCCACAGCAGAAGTGAAAGGTATGTTCCAAAAAGGAAAGCTAAGTCCACTCTATTGAAAAGCTTCTAACTAGTCAAGTAACATGAGGACTGAAAACTACTATATCAATGTGGAGGTCGGTTTGTGACCTTCGATGAAAGATTTCCAGTGCAGAAGCCTTGTTGGAGCCAACCGAAAAGAGAATTCAAGGACCTGGGTGGTAGCTAGGGGGAAGTGAAGTCAAGAGAAGATTATTTTTTAATGAGTGAAATCAAAGTATGTTTATGTATGGATAGGGATGGTCCACTGGAAGGACAAATTTTACTACAGGAAAAAGGGTAAAGACTAGAGTAATATCCCTGAATAAGTGGAAAGGGATGGAATATAGTGGGCAAGTGGAGGTACTGACATCAGACAGATGCAAAATAGTATATTCCTAGCAGTATCAGAAGAAAATGTAGAGTCTTATATGTGAGCACAGATGCAAGTAGGTGAACAGATGGGTTGGTAGGAACTTCTCTTTTGATTGTTTTACATTTTTTCAGTAAAAATGAAGTAAAATTTTCATCTGTGAAAGATGATATTATTTGAGAGAGAGGAGTATTGGGGATTTAAGGAGAGACCAGAAAGTATGGATTAGTTACATAGGAGAGGGGAAAGTGAGTGGACTAGGGAAATATGATTATCCATGACGTTAGCCCCTTCCTCTTAAAGTAATGGTCATGAATGTAAAGTGAAACCTCTCAGCGTGGCTATGGGCTTTTCTTCAGCCACAGTCAGCTGAACAAATATAGGGAGAGAGTAGGATTATAGTTGGATGTAAATAGGAAAGCAACTTAGCCATAAGAGTCTAACAAGTGAAAAGTGCAGGAACATTGAGAGTATGCAAAGGAGTAATAGTGATTGACCAGACAGTCTAAGCTTGACAGAGAAGTGAAGATACAAGGGATGTGAGGGGCCACGATGAATTTGCAGACCTCTCACTGAGGAAGAAACTGAGAGGAGAGTATAGAAAGATAATCTATGAGGATACTGAATTCACCAAGAATCATCACAGTACTGGAGAGAGTGAGAGGGGATCAGGGATAAAAATCTTCAAGGACAAAGGAGGAGCACAGGGAACGAGAATGGTGACAGCCACAAGCGGGGAGACGGGCTTTGGAGCAAAGTTGATGACACAACAGTCAAAGCTACATTCCAAACTGAGAATGACTTCAACAAATCTACAAAATTCCTGACAGAAACGTTTATTTTCCTTGTTTTACAGACGATGACACTGAGAATCACTGAAGTTAAACAATTAGCTTAAGGTCACTCCATCAGAGAACGAAATTCTAAACCAGTTCCAATTGAATAGTAGAAACGATAACGAGAGGGAATTGTGCTGCCTTTGGCCTTCATACACTGCCAGAGACACACTACCCTAAAGGGACTTTCCCTCCAGAATTTCCTCTTCCCCACTCTTGGGGACTCCTCTCCGGACACCTTCATGCAAAGTACTAATGATGGGAGTGGGACATCGATTCCCCAGAGCTCCATCCTCTCTTCTAAATAACAGGGAACGTTGATTCCCCTGTTTCTTCTCTAGTGAGAGCACTCATCAGCATGCTTCCTCCTTCTCTCTAACTGTGTCCTTTAGATCCAGGAGGGATTTTGCTACCACCACCAGCTAATGCTGATTTGCCACCAGCACAAGGCCCAGGTCCTTGTCTGGTCTGTACCCCATTACAAGATTCTCCAGGAACAGACATCACCACCTCTGCCTAGATTCTGAAATTTCACAAACATAGGTTCTTTCTTACCCGTTCTTTTTATTCCTCTATTTACAAGCACAAGGACACCCACCCCTTATCCTCTTCCTGAGATACCTGGCTCTGATCTCAGGCACCCATTCCAGAAATCAACATAGCCATGCAATTGTATCTTTTATTAAATCCTCCCAACTGCCATTTCAAATCCAGAGAATCCAGAGAAGGAGCAAGAGACCAACCTATCATCTGGAAGCTCAAGGTGTAAACATTAGTGCCAAAGATAAGTTATGAAGGTAAGTTGGGTATTACAGTGCCCTACAGCAAATTGTCTCATGCCGAGAGGTACATTCTGAAATACCAAGTGAAGTTTGATGATACATTATATTATATATTTCACAACAGATTTGTCTTCTAGATGTGTGAGGGAGATGATGGGTTTATGTTTACAGGTGCACACGTGCCTATGTTTTGGGGAATTTGTGCATACATGTAACAAGAATGTTATCTATGCAATTTTATTATTGTGTGCCTGTTTTCATGGTGTTGCATATTTGAAGAGGAATGGTTTAGAGCGTGCCTGGCTAAACTGTTGAGTGTCTGTGTAATCATATTAAAGAATTTGACCTTTTGTAACTCAACATCTCTAGCCACCATAGGTCTGTAAGCCTGAATGTCACCTCTCCTATTTTATTCATCTCTGATATGACCCCAAATTATAAAATTATCTCTAAATATAGGTCAGACTTTGCATGCCTTTTGTACTCCACAGTCTCTAGTCTCGAGCCTGGTTGATCAAACAGGGAAGGACCTTGAAGTTAGTCAAATATAAGTGGAAAACCTATTAAGCATTTACAAATGATGTGGCCTTGGGCAAGTAATTTAACTTCAATTACTCTCCTAACACACTCTATAAAATAAGGCTATTGCCTAATTTTCAAGTGAGTAAAGATTAGAGTTAATAAATGAAAACAGATGTAAATGTTCATAGCAGTTATATCATTGCCTAGCATAAGAACCCCTTAAAAACCTGTTTCTTAATTTGGGAAAAAGATATGACAATAGTTAGCATTTATTAAAGGATGACAATAGTTAACAACTGCTATGTGCCAGGCATTGTTCTAACAGCTTTTCATATTTAGCCCACTCAACATATTTCTATTTTCATATGAGGAAACTGAGGCAGAGAGAGGCTAAGTAACATGCCCAAGGTTGTTCAGCTAGAAAATGGCAGAGCCAGGACTCAAACCCAGGCAGTCTGGCTGCTAAGCCCTGGTTCTTAATCACAACATTAATGCTTGTTCTGCCCAGTGAGGATAAATGAGTGAAACATACAATCAAACAGGATGCTTTGGTAGGGAACAGTGTTTTTCCCCCTGAAAAATGAAAAATTAGGTTACTGTGCTTTTGTAATTAAGAGAAGTGAATATGATGTGTAAAATAAGTTATCTACACAATAATTTATGTCAGGAGTCATGCAGCAGAAAGATTTCTATCCATCACATAAACTTTCATCCATCACATAAACCATATGTTTCTGTACCATTAAGATGCTTGGTTCAACAAGACCCTTTGGAGAATGAGGTTCCTTTTGTTCCCTGGGGTTCTCTTTTTATTTTTTATTTTTTTGATCAATATTTGATAGTAAAGTGAAGGAGTTTGGACAGGAAACTTAGATGTCATCTAGTTCAAACTCCTTGATTTACACATGAGAAAACTGAGATAGAGGGAAATGAAGATATCCCTGTGTCACATAACTGGCTAAAGGAAGTATGCTAGGTAAAACCAAGATGTCCTGACTTCTGGTCTACCAGAAAGTGTTCCTTTTTTCTACCCAACCGATTCCTGATTTAAAGGCTAGTATGCATGTGCTGATCTCCCCTCAGTGGGAGGGGCATGGACGTTGGGAGTGGTCTCTATTCACAACAAATTAAAAATCGGTAATCAGCAGTATAATGGGTTGTGTTAGAAAGTAAACTAAGGCCCAATAAAATATTTAAGAGTTTATTTGAGCAGTGATTACTGAATTGGGCAGCTCCAAACCAGAAGTGACTAGGGAGCTCCACTGATCTCTCTGTGGAGAAGCTTTCTAGGACATGAGGAGGAGGCTTTTTAGGACAAACAGGTAAAAGCAAAGATAATATTGTTTTAATTTAATTTAATGTAACTTAATTTAGGAGAGCTAAGTAATTAAACATGAGGCCAAAGTACGTGAGAAAGTGGCAGTCTTTTATTGCAAATATGTACACACTCTCGGGCGAGGTTCTCTGGTCCTCAGGTGTGGGGGGCCAGGGAAGTCGCTGGGGCGCTCTGGGGTGATGTTCTCCCGTCTACGAATGCGGGGGCCGAAGAAGTCACATGGGCTCCTGCCTGCAGCAGACTTTTATGCCTGGGAGCTGGAAGGGGAGGAGTTTGGGGCATGTGTGTAGGAGTGGCTTCTTGAATTTCCGTGTCCCCAGCTTGACCTCACTCTGCGCATGCTCAGTTGATTTGGTTCTTTTCCCGGGCACGGGAAAATCTGTGATGAAGAACCCAGAAACAACAGGGACTGCTCCATCTTGTTCACCTTCCTCCATCTTGTCCCTTCCCCCTCACCCAAACAAATATTTCATTGGTTACAGTTATACAGTTGCCTTATTTGGTCTATCCCATGAGGAAGTCCTAGTTATATAATTAAGTTTTTGTTGGCTGCTTCTGATTGGTTGAGCTTAAGTTCTATGTTTCTTTAATATAGGCATTTACAAGAAATGGCACAAATAAAGTTTCAGACATGCTTGCGAATCAAGCAAGATTAATGTTACTTAGGAGGCCCAACTGGCTCTGCCAGCTCAAGGATTCTTCTGGCCTGGTCTCCATTTTACATGAACAGTTGCATAAACAAACACAGAGTACCTGAAACAACGGAGGTGATCATTCTGCCTACCGAATGTTGGCCAGGCCAATCTTGGAGTGTTGCTCTTATTCGTAGGGGGATTATTATTAAGTAATCTCATCTGTAAACGGGATTACAATCCACAAACTAACCTTGTATATGCTTCCATTCCTTCGCCCAACCCAGCCCCACACTCCAAGGTTTTTCCTTTGCTTATAAGGGGGGTAGTCACCCTTTTTTATTTCGACCTTCCAAACATTCTGGGAGTTTTCCTCCTTTAGGCCAACTACAGCACAGAGGAGCGTTTCCTCCTGCTGGGTTTCTCCGACTGGCCCTCCCTGCAGCCTGTCCTCTTCGCCCTTGTCCTCCTCTGCTACCTTCTGACTTTGACCGGCAACTCGGTGCTGGTGCTGCTGACGGTGCGCGACCCGCGCCTGCACACGCCTATGTACTACTTCCTCTGCCACCTGGCCTTGGTGGACGCGGGCTTCACCACGAGCGTGGTGCCGCCCCTGCTGGCCAACCTGCGCGGACCAGCGCTCTGGCTTCCGCGCAGCCACTGCATGGCCCAGCTGTGCGCATCGCTGGCTCTGGGTTCGGCCGAGTGCGTCCTCCTGGCGGTGATGGCGCTGGACCGCGCGGCCGCAGTGTGCCGCCCGCTGCGCTACGCTGGGCTCGCCTCCCCGCGCCTATGCCGCGCGCTGGCCAGCGCCTCCTGGCTAGGCGGCCTCACCAACGCCGTTGCGCAAACTGCGCTGCTGGCTGAGCGGCCGCTGTGCGGGCCCCACCTGCTGGACCACTTCATCTGTGAGCTGCCGGCGTTGCTCAAGCTGGCCTGCGGAGGCGACGGAGACACCACCGAGAACCAGATGTTCGCCGCCCGCGTGGTCATCCTGCTGCTGCCGTCTGCTGTCATCCTGGCCTCCTATGGTGCCGTGGCCCGAGCTGTCTGTTGCATGCGGTCCAGCGGAGGCCGGAGGAGGGCGGTGGGCACTTGTGGGTCCCACCTGACATCGGTCTGCCTGTTCTACGGCTCGGCCATCTACACCTACTTGCAGCCCGCGCAGCGCTACAACCAGGCACGGGGCAAGTTCGTATCGCTCTTCTACACCGTGGTCACACCCGCTCTCAACCCGCTCATCTACACCCTCAGGAATAAGGAAGTGAAGGGGGCAGCGAGGAGGCTGCTGTGGAGTCTGGGGAGAGGCCAGGCTGTACAGTGAGTAGGTTGGGGAGGGGAGAAAGTATTAAGCCAGAACCCAAGGATGGAAATACCCATTAGTGAGTCAGTTTAGACTTCAGACTGTTCATTTTTTTATGATAATCTGCAAGATTTGTCCTAAGGAGTCCAATGGGGAAAATGTTTTCCTCCCGTGTGGAAATGTTTAGTTCTTGAGGGAAAATTCCTAAATCCTCTATATACACAGGTTTAAAGGAAGGAAAACCTACCCCTCACGACTCCACGTGCAGGTAAGATGATGGACGTGATGATCGCCTTTAGCTTCCTCCCTATCTGATGGAAGACCATGGAAGACCTCTTGGTCTCTGCCATTAGAAGTCTCAAGTTGACAAGAAAATCATAGTCCCTACTCTGCAGGAGAGGGTCATCCAGAAAAAGAGGCCATGGACTCTCTTCTCGGAAACCAGTCCAACCTAGTGCAGACCTTGCCAGGGGACCAGTGCCCTCCCCAGGGCATTTCACCCATAAGCGTGATGAGGAAAGCCCATAAGTGGTGGTGAATTTTGCTGAGGGGGGTTAAGATGGGAAACCCTCCTGCAGGAGTTGGTTCTTGAACAAGTTTTAAAGAAACAAGGAACTAGGACGAGTGTGGAAGAAGGCGGGCATGTCTCAGGCTGTGAAAAAAACTCACAGGTGATCAATAGTGAGATGTGAGAGACAGCGAGAGAGCAAGAGAGTCAGAAAGAGGAGTAAATGGAGGGAGGAAGATGGAGGAAGGGACTCAAGTTCTCAAGACAGGAACAGGGATCTACTCATGAAAAAAAAGCAGAAAGAAAAATGCTCAATCAGCAGAACCTGAGTAGAATATTGAGGTCAATCCAGAAGCCAGCTCCTCACCCACCCTCACCCAGACTGGCACCCTCATCATGCAGAAGACCTGCTAGACCCTAAGGCAGGTAGGAGAGAGGGTAGTCCACAGTCTCCCAGCTTCAGAAAGTTTGTTCTCTCCCAGTGTCCGTCTACCCCTAGGAACCCCCACTAGTTACACACAATGACTAGATCCCTGTGGAAAATACCTTTCCTTGCCCACCATCATCCCCATAAATAATAACAATTTTAGTTGGGTGTGGGACATAGAGAATGGGAGGGGGCATGGTGCCAGACTTCATTTCATACCAAATAGCCTTAAAGGAGAAGAGGGGGAAAGGAGCTCAATTTAGTTTCTAAAATGTTTAGTAATTTGATTATGATCATGTCAGAGCAACTAATTCATTTTAAAATAAATCATTTCACTATGCTCTGTAAGTAGAAATTCAATTTGGTTCAACCATTATTGAGTGATATAAAGAAAGCACTGGGCTTAACAAACACAGAAATTCAGAAATCAGTAGAACATGGATCCCAACCTAAAACTTACTCTCTTGTCAAAAAGGAAAGGAGATAGGAGTTTTTCCATAAATAACAAGGTATCAAGAAAGAATTAAATTGCAAGCTGGCTTTGAATGCTCTATTTTGCCTTAAAATTTTATTTACTAGTCTCAGTAATACATTATTAAAAATCCTGCCACTTAATTAATTGTGTTAGAATCAAAGAAACAGAGTTGGACAATATTCTTCATCCTACCCATCCCACCCAAATCTTACTCTACTCATCTCATTCTCACGTTGATTAAGAGATTAAAAGAAATAAGCTTTTTGGCCCTTGCCAACACCCCATCCCCAGGGTGGTCACCCTGCAATACAATAAGATGTCAGGAAGAGTAAGTTGCCCTTTCTGATTCCATAATCTGCCATCATCTTCCCATCTTCCAGTCTCTTTCCATTGCAATTCACAATCTGGGTCTCAGGGGTTACACCCGTCTTGGTCTCGATCATTGCTTTCACTTGTGCCACTGAGCTGGACCTTCGCACCTGGAGGAGGTGCCTCTGCCCCTCATCACCTGACTCCACAAGATACAAGGGCAGCTCCTCATCACTGGGCTTCACCACTTTCAGGGTAAGATGGATGGTCTTCTCCTTGTCAATGCCATAAGATGAGAGCCTTCTCCGTGGCTTTAGGATCTTGGAGCCCAGCAAAAGAACCTGGTCCTGCACAGGAACCTTGGTCTTAGACCGGACATGTTCATTGATTTTTTTCACGCTGTCCTCTGGGTTGGCATCAAAGGTCATTAAATCCCATTCCTCGGAAAGAACATGCACCTGGGAAGTGAAGCCACAAGACAGTTGCCTAGGATGCCTGCCTCACTTTACATTTCTGCTCCCCACCACAATGGCTCCCACCCTTCCGCTATCTATCTGGTCTCCTAGCTCCTGTTCAGTAGCCAGTGTCCCTCTCTTTCTTGGAACTTCTCCTTTGGAATTACCAAGTTGCAACACAAATAAGAAAATTTGTCCCATTCCTTTATAATCACACCTTTTTTTCAATCTTGAGAATGAAAAATAAAATCCTGAGCCCCCAACCAATTGAACGGACCCTCTCTTGCTCAGGGGGACCCTAGAGAAATTTTAAGAACTTAGTCATTGGGCCAAGGGCAGTGGCTTATACCTGTAATCCCAGAACTTTGGGAAGCTGAGGCAAGCTGATCACTTTAGGCTGGGAGTTCGAGACCAGCCTGGCCAACTTGGTGAAACCTCATCTCTACTAAAAATACAAAAATTAACCAGGCGTGGTGGTGAGTCCCTGTAATCCCAGCTACTCAGGAGGCTGAGGCATGAAAATCATTTGAACCCAGAAGGCAGAGGTTGCAGTAAGTGGAGATGGCACCACTGCACTCCAGCTGGGGCAACAGAGTGAGACTCTGTCTCAAAAAGATAAATAAATAAAATACCTCAGTCATGATGAAACAGGAGGCTGGACATGCCTCATTATATCTTCTCCCTTTTGCAGTTTAGACACAACTGACTAGCAACGTTAGAGATTATAAGACTGAAAGAATGGATTATTGGTGGCAATAAGATTTTTGTAGCAAATTTTAAACAAGACCTAAGGCTATAATAGGCAAGAGTTAAGTCATGCATCCCTACACTTAAAGAATAAACTACGTTCTAACTGCCACAAAGTATTTTTCTTTTTTCTCTAGCAGCTAAACAAGCACTGGCCTCGAGAGGAACAATATTAAAACAATTACAGTTCATCCACAGGCTAACTGACCCCCTGTTCCTCAAGCCATAACTACAGTTTTAATTGGACAAATGACTGATTTCAGTAATTTTCTCCTGATAAGAGACCACTGACCATGGACTGGTTCTGGCTAGTCTACAGAAGCTGCACATTTGAATGCCTTTGTGTCCCTGCTTCACCTTTTCATGTATAAGGCCTAACTGTAATGCAATTAAATGTTAAGTCTCCACCTCAGAGTGACCATGGGTGGTATATAACATGCAAGCCTATTCAACATGCATGCATTAGGACTCCCTTCATGAATATTCATTGCCTCTGCCATAACCTATTGGATATGTATACTTAGCAAACCCCTTCAGCATAAATTCCTGTGTCACTTTCCTCCTACAAAGCTTGCTTTTGGTTTTCAACCAGAAGCTGAGCTTCTCAGCTTGTCAGAATGGCTGCCTTGCAGACTATAACCCTTCATAAGAAATGAAGTCTCCTAGGCCGGGCGCGGTGGCTCAAGCCTGTAATCCCAGCACTTTGGGAGGCCGAGACGGGCGGATCACGAGGTCAGGAGATCGAGACCATCCTGGCTAACGTGGTGAAACCCCGTCTCTACTAAAAATACAAAAAAACTAGCTGGGTGAGGTGGCGGGCGCCTGTAGTCCCAGCTACTCGGGAGGCTGAGGCAGGAGAATGGCATAAACCTGGGAGACAGAGCTTGCAGTGAGCTGAGATCCGGCCACTGTACTCCAGCCTGGGTGACAGAGCGAGACTCCGTCTTAAAAAAAAAAAAAAAGAAATGAAGTCTCCTTTCTAAATTTATAAATTGTGTGATTTTTTTTAGTTGACAATTTTTTATTTCGCTTTTCTGTGCATTTCAATAGATGTAAAAAACATACCCTTTATTCATCTCGAGATGTAATTAAAGATTTTCCACCTTATTTACCTGCCTCTCCTATCCAGATAAAGTTTGTCAAATGTCAAAAAGTAAATACAGAGCCTCAAAAGATGTACACCAGACTCTAAAAACAACTGTCAAAGAGAATTTCTAAAATATGACAGCCTCATAAGATACAGCAATAGGATACCCTCTGTCAATACTTCAGAAGGAAATCCTGGGTAGGACACATAATCACTGAACTGTTATTTTTTTTTTCAAATCTCCCACTGCTTTATAATAATAACTTACATATTACAGTGACACTACGTTCAATGTTTCTTGTTAATTTATATTTCTTGTGTTTTTATATTTACCTGATATAGAATATGATCTCCTTTGATTAGACCAGGGCCTCACTCACAGAAGGTAGGAACTATGTCTAAGTCTTACTTCAATAGCTGGAAAACCCTAAAAGACTGGAAAACTCACTCCTAATGGCCACTTGAAAGCCTGAGAAGACCTCCCTCATACTCCATTCAGAAATATTTTCCCAATCTAGATATTGCAGACATTTCTTCACTGGAGGATCTGTGTTAAGCATTGCCTTAATTCCAGGTTCTCTCCATAGTGCATATTTTCTTATATAATGTAATGTGTTAGATCATTAACAACTTCAGATAAATGAGTTTTGTGAAGCTCTCCTTTGAGAGAAAAGAGAAGATTAAGTTTAAGAACCCTAAAAAATGTTTCCGTAATTTCAAATCTCACCAGCCCTGTGGAACACAAAGCTCACCCCCACTTTTTTTTCTACCATTTATCCCTAAGAGTAGCTAGTCCAATGTTTGATTTAAAAAAGAACACAGAAGCCAGATAACCAGCTTCTCTTCAGACAATCCCTATTCTCATTCTGCAAATGTCAATGCCAGCCTCTTCCCCTTAAGGATGCCTGCCCAGCCACCCAGAGCCCTGAGTACTGTCTATCCCCCGTTTCTAAGATCTCTCCCCATCTCTTGAAAGGGCTTTTCCTTTCCCCATCCCCTTTATCAAATCCCAACTTACAGAGAGGCAGGAAGCATTGGGAGCCATCTTTGCAGTCAAGGGGCCAGAAACCAGAGACAGAAAAAGGATTTTGCCTCCAGCTTATATACCAGCGTTGAATTGGAAATCCCCTCCTGGATTGCTGTGTTTGTCCAGCTTTGCTGTGCCCTTTGTTCTTGCATGCTCCCATGAATTTTCTTTCACTTTTGCTGGGCAGGAGTTAATAAACAAAGAATGCTTTCTGATTACGTACTTCTCCCCTCAGGCAATCTATTTGCAATCCTCATTCCAAACGGGATGGTCTTTCTGTGTTGAAAACTTTTCCCTGATTAAAAATCCACCTCTCCTCTCCCAGTCCTGACTTATTACTGTCCGTCCTGTGGCCTGGGCCCTCACTGGCATGAAGACCTGTAATGCTTGCTGAACCTCTCATGCTGCCTTTAAGAGCACCCCATTACTCAGGGGCCGTCCTAAGAACGAGAGCACCCCGGCAGGATACGGCAGTCAGCATTGTGTGGAGTGCTGTGACTGTGAGCCTGACATGGCTAGTCTGGCAGAAGATGTAAAACATGCCTTAAGAAGACAGGAGAAATAACCTCAGACTGAGAGGAGATATGAGTTAGAGTCCCAGGAGGGCCACTTGCTACATTACCTTGGGCAAATCCATTCATCTCCTTAGATGTTGGTTTCCCCGTCTATAAAATGAGATGACTGGAAAAGATTCCTAAGTGTCTTCCAGGCTCAGAAAACTTTGCTTGTAAAATTCCCTTTGCAAAATAACATTGGATTTCTGGGTCTTGAGCTCTCCAACATACGTCCTACCCTGTCCCAGAAACTGCGAACCAAATCCACTACTTGAGAACAATCCTAAGCCAACAGTTAAATGCTGACTCCTCACTTCAACACACAAAGCAATCAACATCCACTCTCACACTGCGGGGCCTCTATTTCTCTACCTTTACTCCTGGATGCACCTCACCACTGTGATCTCAGACAAACCTAAAGGTGCCGCTCTCTCCCTTGACCTTGAGACTTAGATGGAGACAAGAAAGGTGTGCCTGTCCCCAGGAAGTTTACTCCATCACTCTGATCCTCCTCGTATCCCAAATTAACTACTGCCCCCTCCCAAACTCTCAGGGCATTGCTATGGAACCAGTTTTTAAAAGCTTTTTTTTTTTGAAATGGAGTCTCACTTTGTTGCCCAGGCTGGAGTGCAATGGTGCGATCTCAGCTCACTGCAAGCTCCGCCTCCCGACTTCAAGTGATTCTCCTGCCTCAGCTTCCCGAGTAGCTGGGATAATAGGCACCTGTTAATTTTTGTATTTTTAGTAGAGACATGGTTTCACCATG
This sequence comes from Theropithecus gelada, assembly GCF_003255815.1. Lineage (NCBI taxonomy): Eukaryota > Metazoa > Chordata > Mammalia > Primates > Cercopithecidae > Theropithecus > Theropithecus gelada. The sequence continues at coordinate 32,408,493 of NC_037671.1, forward strand.
CTGTCCAAGCTGGTCTCAAACTCCTGATCTCAGGCAACCTGCCCACCTTGGCCTCCCAAAGTGCTGGGATTACAGATGTAAGACACCATGTCCAGCCTAAAAGTATGTTTTCAAGTGCTTCAAATCTTTTCAAAGTAGGAAGCTCTTTAAAATGCCAAGTTATCATCTCTGTTTGCAGAGGCATTTACTGTACCTTCACTCACTGACAGAACGCAAATGACCCCATCTTATTCTAGGAGGTTCTGTCCTGGAGAATCGAATTTACAGAAGTACTGGATTGATGTAGAGTAATGAAATGCAACAGCTCATTTCTCTACTTCAAAAGCTTACTATAAATCATGTTCTTCTATATGAAGCTTTTATTAGATAGCTAATAAAATTGAAAACATTAATTATTATTTAAATGTATTTTGTGGAGTAGACATAATTTTTAATACACAGGCTGGATAAATAAAAAGCAGAAGAATGCCTAATGGAATACATTAGGAACCACTGGCCTCTGCTATTCTCCTTTCAGATCTTTCTCCAGGTCCCTGTGGCCCCTTTGTGTCTAGAAACTAATGTTCTGACCTTTGGCTGCTACACAGCAGGTAAGGGCTGCCCTTCATCCGTTGTCCAATGGGATTTGGAGATTCTGAAACATTACCAGTGGCCAATGTCAGATCAGGTTCAGGGTGATCAGGAAACAGAAAGCCCTGCGGGATGGCAGGGGTGGGGGAAGTACCTGGAAAAAGAGAAAGGAAAAGCTGTACAAACCCAGATTTCAGTAAACTGCTCTCGCTTTTCAAACTTTGTTTGCACTCACTACTTTCTTAGATCTTCATGTTATTTCCAGGAAGACAAGAGGAAGAGAAGATAGTTAAAAGCTGCTTAAAATTAGGTCACTCTCTTCTCATACCCTTTCCCACTTTCCTTCTACCTCAGTACCTACACTATCTTGGTCCCAATGTCTGCACCAAGTATCAGGGGCAACAAGGAACCTTGGCCAGAGACTGGCTCCAGGAGGAGAAGCCAGGATGACATTTCTCAGGAAAGATCTTTGTCTGTTGAAGCCACCCAGATCTATACCCACAGTCCCAACCTAAGCTGCAGATCTATATGTCTAGCTGTGTCTGTGTCTATGGGGATTCTCGTTCCTTGAATTTCCTGCATATCCTTGAACACCCCAATCTCTCTGCCATCTCCATGCCACTGAGCATGCCTTTTCCTCCAACTCTATCCCCACCGCCATGAATTTATAAGAACACACAGTGTAAACAGCATCTTCGTCAAATAGCCTTCCCTAACTCTCTTCCTCCCGATCCTCGGTTATGTGCCCATCTTCTGTCCTCTAGGCTTCCTTCAAATGCCTCCCAGAGCGTGTTTCTTCAACAACAGCATCGTCTGCTTGTCTGTAATTTTTTTTTTTTTTTTTTTGAGACGGAGTCTCCCTCTGTCGCCCAGGCTGGAGTGCAGTGGCCGGATCTCAGCTCACTGCAAGCTCCGCCTCCCGGGTTCACGCCATTCTCCGGCCTCAGCCTCCCGAGTAGCTGGGACTACAGGCGCCCGCCACCTCACCCGGCTAGTTTTTTTTTTTTTTTTTTTGTATTTCTTAGTAGAGACGGGGTTTCACCGTGTTAGCCAGGATGGTCTCAATCTCCTGACCTCGTGATCCACCCGTCTCGGCCTCCCAAAGTGCTGGGATTACAGGCTTGAGCCACCGCGCCCGGCCCTATTGTCTGTAATCTTTAGAAAACAGTAGGAATCTTGAGGGTCGTGATTGTGTCTTAATTAACTTGTATCTTTAGCACTGCTCCAGCATGCTGTCTGGCACAGGAAATAATTTATAAATGTTTACTAAATGCACAAATGAATTAATAAATGAATGAAAAGTACATAAATAACAAAAAAGGAAAAGTAATATTTAGTGAGTACTTAAATTTCAAGAACTGAACAATTTATTATTAAATATTACCTTATTTACTGTTTCAGCATTTTAATGAAGTAAGTACAGGTGCTCCTTAACTTATGATGGGGTTACATCCCAGTAAACCCATTGTACACTGAAAATATCCAAAATCAGAAATGCATTTAATACACTTAAACCACCAAACATCATAGCTTAACCTAACCTGCCTTAAACATGCTCAGAACACTTACATTAGCATACAGTTGGACAAAATTATCTAACAAAAAGCCTATTTTCTATTGAAGTGCGAAATATCTAATTTAAGTTATTAAATACTGTACTGAAAGTGAAAAGCAGACTGATTTATGGGAACTTGAAGTAGGTTTCTACTGAATATGTATTGCTTTGACATCACTATTAAATAAAAAAATCATAAGTGGAATCATTGTAAGTAAGGAACCACCTGTATTAGTATCCCTGTTAATAAGCAAGAAGCTACCTCATCTACAATCATATTAGTAGTAGCTGGTAAGCAAGGGTTCAAATGCTAGTCTGTATTTCTATAGTCCTTGTATTCTTCCCATATTATTATATTCTTTCAGTGGGAAAAGGTGAGGAGAAAAGTGCTACTGGAGTTGGGTATTTCCAGCATGGGGTTACTGTGAGGGCAAATCTAATATACTCTGAGAAAAAACTAGTTCAGGGGATTTCCTACCCAGAGAGGACCTGGATTCCGGGAAATAGTGCCCTTTCAAGAAGACATATGAACAACAAATCTGAACTCTGACCTCTCTCTCTCTCTACTCTTCCCTTCCTATGAGAAATTCCCTCCCTGCCCAAAGCCAGGGCCAAGACTGTCCCAGACACCCTGGTGCCCCTTTGCTGACCACAGGCAGGATTTCTTCTTGGGACCTGGCCTCCTTGCTTCTTACCCAGTGTCAATCTGACTTTTTTCTGTCTCTCTATATTACAATAAGTTCTTTCAGAGACAGATCTCTTTTAATTTGCTGTATTAGTCTGTTTTGCATACTATAAAGGAGTACTTGAGGCTGGGTAATTTATAAGGAAAAAAAGTTTAATTGGTTCATAGTTCCACCAACTGTACAAGAAGTATGGCACCAGCATCTGCTTCTGGTGAGGCCTCAAGAAGCTTTTACTCACAGTGGAAGGTGAAAGACAGCAGGCGTGTCATGTGGCGAGAGAGGGAGGTAAGAGACAGTGGGAAAAATGCCAGGCTCTTTTAAACAACCAGCTCTCATGTGAGCTAATGGAGTGAGAACTTATTCATTACAATGATGACAGCCCCAAGCCATTCATGAGGGATCTGCCACCACAAGCCAAACACCTCCCAGTAGGCCCATTTCCAACACTGGGGGCCACATTTCAACGTGAGATCTGGAGAGTATAAACATCCAAACTACATCATTTACCCCTCTGACAAGTTCAGAAAACCAGCTAAAGTGTCAGAGGTGTTTGAACCAGAGCAACTCCATCTTGAATAGGGGCTGGGTAAAATAAGGCTGACACCTACTAGGCTGCATTCCCAGGAAGTTAGGCATTCTAAGTCACAGGATGAGAGAGGAGATCAGCACAAAGTACAGGTTATAAAGACCTTGCAAATAAAAGGAAGCAGTAAAGAAGCCAGCCAAAACCCACCAAAACCAAGATGGCAACGAAAGTGACCTCTGGTCATTCTCACTGCTCATTATATGCTAAATAAAATATTAACATGCTAAAAAATATTCCCACCAGGACATGACAGTTTACAGATGCCATGGCAATGTCCAGAAGTTACTCTTTATGGTCTGAAAAGAGGAGGAGCCCTCAGTTCCAGGAATTGCCCACTTGTTTCCTGGAAAACTCATGAATAAGCCATCCCTTGTTTAGTGTATAATCAAGAAATAACCATAAAAATAGTCAACCAGCAGCACTTAGGGTTGCTCTGCCTATAAAGTAGCCATTCTTTTTTCCCTTTACTTTCTTAATATGCTTGCTTTCCATTTACTCTATGGATTCACCCTGAATTCTTTCTTGTGCAAGATCCAGTAACGCTCTCTTGGGGTCTGGATCAGGATCCCTTTCCAGTAACAAAACTAAAAGATGATGGTATGGAGATCTTGCCAAGTTATAAAACAATTGTTGCAGTTATCTACGAGAGTCCCATTGTGGCCCTGGCTGACGGGACGCTCTTGGGCCTGTCACTGCCCCCATTGAGGCCTACTTGGAACAGAGGTCTCTTTCTAGTCTCTTTAATAACGTCCATGAAAGAGTTTCTAAACTGCTTTGAGATCTAGAATATCGCTTCAAAAATGCCAACCAAACTCAGTCAGAAAGTTACTGTGATTTCTCATTTATTGGTGATTGGGAAAAAAAGTCTACACTCAAGAACAGTTTGAAAATACCTATCAAAATTTAAAATGGACATACCAAATCAAGACAACCAAATGCCTATCAGTGTTGGGGAAATAGGTAACCAAATTGTAGAATATCATAAGCAGCATAAATAGAAGGATTATCCCTGTGAACAACAATGTGGATGAATGTGCCAGAACGTATTGAGTGAAAAAAGTTTTAGAAACAAATGCGTATTCCACAGTGCTGCAAAGAAATAGCACTCAGACATAAATTTAATTTTCTCAGCAAGGAATTTTTACTTCTATAGAAGGGTGAGATTCGCAAATTGAGTAATGGCAAGAGCACACCTGGACAAAGGAGGGGAAGGAGTTCTTATTCCTGAGGCAGGTAGCCCCTACTGCTGTGTCATTCCCCTATTGGCTGGGTTTGGACCGCACAATCTAAGCTAATTCCGATTGGCTATTTTAAAGAGAGCAGGGGTATGAGCCGGAGTGGCATGGTGGGTAGTTTGGCGGGAAGGGCGGTTACAGAACAGGTAACTCAGGATGATTCACGTCAAAGCAGGTGGCCAGGGGTGACTCAGGATGGAGCAGGTGACGAGGGGAACAGATGTGAACTACTGATTAGAACTGACAGGAAAGTTGTTTACTGAAACTAGAGGCAAGAGGGTGAAGAGAACCCGGAAGTTCAACTTTAAAATCGAGAATCAAAGAGTAAAGAGCACCTTGGAGTTCACCATATCTAATAAAAGCAAGATGAATAAGACTACATAAAGTGTGATACTCCCCGTAAATCTCAAAAGCAAGCAAAACTACATAGTGAGACGAGAAAAAGAGGAACTACTTTGAAATTCAGGATATGTCTGCTTTTTAACAAAAATGAAGCCCAATCTAAATGCTGATATGAGCTACTTGAAGGAGATTTTCAACAGGAAGTAAGAGGGCATTAGAAGCCCTGATGTTATTTCATCTTGCCATATTCAGAATCTGAAATTTAACCAAGAGAACTTAATGTTTGTTAAAGAAATGTATTACTTGACAGACATATTGTATATTCACTTTATTAAAGGTAAAGTAATATTATCTAAAACAAATGTTCCAAAGAAAAATAAGCATAAGCAAAACTGAATATAGTATCTAAAACTACATATGTAAGCAATACGGCTGTTATAAAAATGTAAAAACCATAAGTGTTCATTATGCTACTATTACACTTTATAGTGTTACATTATATTATTCTATATGCGTTATATTTATTTATCTGTGGTATCAAAGATTATAATAAAATATAATTTAAAACTTTTCATGTTCATATCCTCTAGCTCAGCAATTCTGCTTCTAGGAACTTATCCTATTAGTACACTTTTTTTTTTTTAGAAGGAGTTTCACTCTTGCCTCCCAGCCTGGAGTGCAATGGCACGATCTCGGCTCTCTGCAACCTCCGCCTCCTGGGTTCAAGCGATTCTCCTCCCTCAGCCTTCTGAGTAACTGGGATTGCAGGCATGTGCCACCATGCCTGACTATAATTTATTATTTATTTATTATTTTTATTTTTAGTAGAGATGGAGTTTCAGCATGTTGGTCAGGCTAGTCTCGAACTCCTGACCTCAGGTGATCTGCCTGCCTCAGCCTCCCAAAGTGCTAGCATTACAGGTATGAGCTACCATGCCTGGCCCTATTAGTACACTTATGTATGTGTGGAATAAGCCATGTACGAGAATATTCATGTGAAATAACTATTGGCAATCGAAATAAATGGGAACAACACTTATCAATAGACAAATAAATGCTGGTGTATACGGTTGAATTAAATTTAAAAGCCAAGTTGCAAAATATATGTATAATATTTTGTTATTTAGAAAGGAAGAAAATATACACATATGCTAACATGTGCATACAACATCTCTGTGAGGAGACACTGACTCTGCAAAGAGTAACTGAGTTGCCTGAGGAACAGGAATGAGAGGTGGACTATTTATTATACTTCTTATCTTATTATTGCTGTTATTTTCTAGTTTTGCAACCATGCTTGTTTTACACATTCAGATAGGCAGATAGTATGGGAAGGGATAGTATTTTTTTTTATATAGTCATCAGCTCAGAATGGAGCTGGCTATAAGCTATACACCAATGGGAACCAGTTTCAGTGCTCATCACTAGTTGACAGGCAAAGGGCCATGAAAAGTTGGTGGCTATAGTAAGTTAACTATTGTGATTCTGTGCCTTCCCTACTCCCCAGAATTTATTTTCCACCAATATTTTACATACCGCAAAACTTGGAAACATTGATAATATAGCCCATAATATATCTGAAAGCAAAGAAATTTATAATTAGCTAAAATCAGAGACCAAACCTAACGAGAAAAAAAAAAAAAGTAATTCTGAGACAATTGCTGAGTCTGGTACTTGGGTCTGATGTCAATGTGCAAAAATTGTCTGACCTGACAAAGCAACTAGAATAACTAATGCAGCCATAGGTGCAGGATGATGTGTTGACCAACGGCCCATATCCACTTCGTAGCAGTCAGGCCATCTTGGAGTGAATCCAGGCTCTGCCTCCTACTTCCCATGCAACTTATTTGGTACTCTCTTCTGTCAGCTGAGGATTTCGGATTTCACTTAGGATTAGGCTGTGCTACCATTAACAGAGACCTGAAAATAATGTGGCTTTAACTGAAACCCCAAAAGGACCAGACTTTAGAAGTCAAAATCACAACCAAGGCTTAAGGAATTCACCCTACAACCAAGGAAAAACTGCAATGATCCATTCCAGCAAAATGTAAAGCCAGTTTTTCAGAAGTTCAAAGTGATCAGTAGGTAATATATCTGCTTATTAAACAAGATTCAATATGCTTCAGAGAAAAATAATAGAATACGAAATAGATAAAGATAATAGAATACGAAATCTCTGTAACATATTACATCATCAAGTGTAAAACAGAAAATTACCAATCATGTGAAGAAACAGAAATATTAGACAAATAATTTTAAATCTTCAATAAAAACAAACCCAAACACCACCCAAATGTTAGAATTATCAGATGGAGACTTTAAGATCACTATAGTATTTTAAAGAATCCACAGGGAAAGACTTATACAATGGGTAAAAAAATGATGAATTTTAGGAGACAGATGTAGAAACTGCCATTTTAAAAACCAAACGGAAACGTTGGAACTGAAAAATACAATAGAGTTGACCCTTGAACAACAAGGGTTTGAACTGCATGGGTCCATTAAATGTAGATTTTTTTTCAGTAAATATACTGGAAAATTTTTTGTACATTTGTGACAATTTGAAAAAACTCACAAACTTCATAGCTTAGAAATATCAAAATAATTAAGAAACAATTAGGTATATCATAAATGCATAAAATACATGTAGATACTAGCATACTTTATCATTTACTATAAAATATACACAAATCTATTATAAAAAGTTAAAATTTATTAAAACACACACAAATACTTATAAACAATCATAAAATGCAGTATTAAATCAAAACTGCATAAAATTAGTCATAGTACACATTGTCCTACTATAATAATTGTGTAGCCAGCTCCTGTTACTAAGGGTGAGCTCAAGTGTTGGGAGTATGGGATTAAAATACCATGTAATACTAATCATTCCCATGTGAGTAGTTCATCTTCTCTTTAGGAAAAAGTGATGTCTCACGGTTCTTGTGGTTGTTCTGTTTTTGTTTTGTTTGTTTGTTTGTTACAGAGTTTTGCTCTGTCATCCAGGCTGGAGTGCAGTGGCACAATCTCGGCACTGCAACCTCTGCCTCCTGGGTTCAAGTGATTATCCTGCCTCAGCCTCCCAAGTAGCTGGGATTAGAAGCATGCACCACCACGCCTGGCTAATTTTTGTATTTTTAGTAGAGACGGGGTTTCACCATGTTGGCCAGGCTGGTCTTGAACTCCTGACCTCAAGTGATCCACTCCTGTCGGCCTCCCAAAGTGCTGGGATTACAGGTGTGAGCCACCGCGCCCAGGATCTTATGTATTTTGAATTGTGTTTAGTGCAATTCCATAAAGCTTGAATAACACCATGAGACCCATATAGTGATGCTGGAAGTTCTCCCAGGAGACAGAGAAAAGTCATAACATTACAGGGAAAAGTTGAATTGCTTGATATGTGCTGTAGATTGAGGTCTGCTGCTGCAGTTTCCTGCCATTTCTGACTGATGAGTCATCTTCTTAAGAGATGACACAAACTTACATAATTGATACAGTATTGTACTGTCAGTGTATTTTCTCTTCCTTATAATTTTCTTAATAACATTTTATTTTCTTTCTCACGTTATTGTAAGAATACAGTATATAATACGTACAACATACAAAATATGTGTTAGTCAATTGTTTATATGATCAGTAAGGCTTCTGGTCAACAGTAGGTTATTAGTAGTTAAGGTTTACATGAGTCAAAAGTTATTCATGGATTTCCAAATGTATGAGGGGGTCAGCACCTCTAACCCATGCATTGTTCAAGGGTCGACTGTGTATGATTTTCTGGTAAAAAGAACCAGGAGTCCTTGGAGAGATGGTTGATCCCAGAGAGAGGAAAGAGACATACAAGATAACCCTGGAATACTGTATGGTGCCAGAAACTAAAGAAGTGATTAAAAAAAAAAAAATTAGGACATACCAAAAAATTCACAGTCATCAAGTTAAAGGATTTCCCCATAGCCAAATCTGGGAAAATTTAAGCAGCAAAGAAAATAATGAGAATAATGGAGAAAGAATAAAATAAATATCCAGGAGTCATTACTGGATATGAATAAAGAAAATAAACAGTAAACGAATAGGAGGAGAGGAACAGCTCTTACAGAATTCAAAATAACAAACATACGAGAAATGATGAAAGTTATCACTAGGCAAACAGCCCAATAGTAATTGTTACAGTCAAAACTCATTTGTGGATGCTAAAATTAGTAGGCAAAACTATAATGTGTAAAAGATACTTGCATAATCTCAAAGTATTACCATAAATACTTATTATATTACTTTATTATATTATTATAAGATATGACTACAGTTTTAATAAGACAAATAACACAGTTTAAAAAATGAAAAATAATTTGAATAAAAGACAGGTAAGGATCAATAAAGCACATGATAAGATGTTTAGCCGGGCGCGGTGGCTCAAGCCTGTAATCCCAGCACTTTGGGAGGCCGAGACGGGCGGATCACGACGTCAGGAGATCGAGACCATCCTGACTAACACAGTGAAACCCCGTCTCTATTAAAAAATACAAAAAAAAAACTAGCTGGGCGAGGTGGCGGGCGCCTGTAGTCCCAGCTACTCGGGAGGCTGAGGCAGGAGAATGGCGTAAACCCGGGAGGCGGAGCTTGCAGTGAGCCTAGATCTGGTCACTGCACTCCAGCCTGGGCGACAGAGGGAGATTCCGTCTCAAAAAAAATAATAAAAATAAAAGATAAGATGTTTAACACCATTAACCATCGCAGAGCAAACTGAAACGACTTGAGGGAGCACTTTGCAGCCGACAGAATGCCTAAAACCAAGAGATTGACAATTCCAAGCATTACCAAGGATGTGGAACATCTGGAACTCTCATTGCTGTAGGGAGCGTAAATGGCACAATCACTCTGGAAAGCAGTTTAGCAGTTTCTTATAAAGATAAACAGACATCAAATGACTCAGAAATTCCAATTCTAGGTATTTACCCAAAATAAAGAACACATGTGTTCACACAAAGATCAAAGAACTGTATACAACACAACTAACTGCTCACTTCTTTTTCTTTTTTTTTTTTTTTTTTTTTGTGACCCAGGCTATTGTGCAGTGGCATGATCATGGCTTACTATAGCCTCGACTTCCTGGGCTCAAGTGATCCTCCCAGCTCAGCCCCACGAGTAGCTGAGACTACAGGATGCACCACCATGCCCGGTCAATATTTTGTATTTTTTTGTAGAGACAGGGTTTTATCATGTTTCCCAGGCTGGTCTCAAACTCCTGGGCTCAAGTGTCCTCCCACCTTAGCCTCCCAAAGTTCTGGGATTACAGGTGTGAGCCACCACACCCAACAATTGTGGCTTCTTTCATAGCAGCCCAAAACTAGACACAACCCAAATGCCCATCAATGAATGGATAAACTGTGGTATATTTACACAGTGAAATATTATTAGCAATAAAAAAGAGCAAATTACTAATATATGAAACACTATGAATAAGTTTCCATAACAAGTTGGATAACAGAAGCCAGAAATAAAGCATGAAGGCCAGGCACAATGGCTCATGCCTGTAATTCTAGAACTTTGGGAGTCTGAGGTGGGTGAATCACTTGAGCCCAAGAGTTCAAGACCAGTCCAGGCAACATAGCAAGACCGTCTCTACAAAAAGTACAAAAACTTAACCATGTGTTGTGGCCTGCACCTGTAGTCCCAGCTACACGGGGGTTGAGTTGGGAAGATAATGAGCCCAGGAGGTTGAGGCTGCAGTGAACTGTGATCATGCCACTGCACTCTAGCCTGGGTGACAGAGTAAGACCTTGTCTCAAAAAACATAAAAAAAGTAAACTTCGTTGAAGTAAAAATTACAGGTAATAAAATGCACACATTTTAAGTATATCGTTCAACAAGTTTTGACAAGTGCATACACCTGGATAACCAATACCCCATTCAATATATAGAGCACGCATTTTTATTATTCTAGAAAGTTCTCCTATGCCCTGTCCCAGACAACCAGTTATCTGATTTTTATCTTGCTACATTTGTTTTTCCTGTTGTAGGAAAGTTATGTCGATGAAATCAGCTGGCATGAACGTATGAATGCTTTCTTTCTTTCTTTCTTTTTTTTTTTTTTTTGAGACAGGGTCTCACTCTGTCACCCAGGCTGGAGTGCAGTAGTGCAGTGGTGCAATCACGGCTCCCTACAGTCTTGACCTCCTAAGTATATTGAACAATATACTTAAAATATGTGGATTTTATTACATGTAAATTGTACGTTAAAGAAGTTTATTTTATGTTTTTTTGAAACAAGGTCTCACTCTGTCACCCAGGCTAGAGTGCATTGGCATGATCACAGCTCACTGCAGCCTCAACCTCCTGGGCTTAGATTATTTTCCCAACTCAGCTCCCCAAGGAGCTGGGACTATAGGTACAGGCCACCACACACAGCTACGTTTTTGTACATTTTGTAGAGACACGGTCTCGCTATGTCGCTCAGGCTGGTCTCAAACTCCTGGCCTCAAGTGATCCACTCCTCTTGGCCTCTCAAAGTGCTGGGATTACAGATGTGAGCCACCATGCCCAGACTCAAGTTGATTTTAAAAGCGGAAATGAGCTACTGATACATGAAACAACATTAATAAATTGCAAAAGAATTACTCCTAGTGAAAGAATTCTGACTCAAAGGAGTACATATTGTATTATTCCTTTTGTATGAAGTCCTAGAAGAGCCAAAACTGGTGATAGCAATCTTAATAACAGTTGGCCTTGGGCAAAAATGGCAGGTATCAAGGAAAGAGGCAAGGAGAAGGTTTGTAGGATGATGGAAATCTTCTGTTTCTTCATTGAAGTCATCAAAATTCATCAAAGTGTATATTTCAAATCTGTGCATTTTATTGCGTGTAAATTATATACAAATTTCAACAAGTAGAGAAGAAACAAGAAATAACGAAGTCTTAGATGGGTTCAAATGAGGCTTGAGAGAAAAGAATGGGACACACTCAGGAGAGGTGGCAATGAGAAAACATGACCTTGTGCTCCTCAATGACACAGAGGAGCAGAAAGTGACCCTTTTACTTACCACAGGGAGCACCAATACTGGCACGTTTCCTCTGAATCATCTCCTCCTTTCTTAATCATCATTAGCACCAGCGGCTAATTAACTGTCTGTGGGCTGTGAGACTCTGGAGTCTTGGGAGAATTAACGAGCCATTTCTCTACATGGGATGGGAGTCCTGGGATCCCTCCCTCCATCACTTCACCACGTTTCCTTTTCTATCTCCACTACCACTAAAAGAGAGGTTAATTTACTGGACTGAAGAGGAGAGGTTGTGGGCAAAGAGCAACCTCCTGCCTCATGAGTCCAGAAGATGGATGGTGATGGGGTATAGTTTGTGCCTGGCTCTAGAGCCAGCCCACCTGGGTTCAAGTCTCAGCTCTGGCTATATAATTTTGAGCTAATTATTTAACCTGTCTATGTTTTAGTTTCTTCATCTGAAAATAAAAATAGACTATAGAAATAATATCTGGGTCATACAAAGGTTGTGAAGTGCTTTAAAAGGTGTGGCAGCAGCACTAGCAGTCAACATTACTACCTAAGCCCTAATCCACCACCTTTTCAAAGGTGCCCAACACTCCTGACTTTGCTTGTAGATTTCATTGTGAGGATTAAGTAGAGGCTCACTCAGTCTAGAAGCTCCTTGTCAGGGAGAAGCTCCAGCAGCAGGCAATGGGGAGATTCTGACATGATTGAGGAAAAGTTATAAGTTTATTCTTCTCCTACTGCCCATTAATGTCCATATATCGTCAATGGTAGAGCTACCCCAGGAGCACCAGATTTGGAATCAAACAGGACTCAGACTCCAGGCCTGGTCTTTATCAGCTATGTAACCTTGGGCAAGCTACTTAACCTCCCTGCGACTGTTTCTTCTTCTGTAAAAGGAAGATGACACTAACTACCTCAAAGAGTTATGAGAACCAGGTATTCAGAAAATGTTTAGCACAGTGCCTGGTGTATAGGAAGTACACAACAGATGGTAGCTGCCGAAGTATTAACGTGGTTTTCACTAATGAATTGAGAAAAGAATTGATATTTCATTCCCTTGTAGCACCTAGTACACAACTAGGTCTTTGCTGATTAATAAAGAAATACATCCGTGAATATGAAATTAATAGGAAGAGAGTAAAGTTGTACTGGACTTTTGTCGGTGTCCAAGAAAACGAAAAAAGACCAGAAGAAAGAGAGTGAGAATAAAGGCATGTTGCAAAACACAAAACAAGAGAGAAGAGAGAGTCAAAGAATTATGTAAATTGAAGAGACTGAAAAATGACATAGAGTTAAGCAATGAATTACCAAGAGTATAAGAGTGTAAAAGCAGGATCCAGAAAGCATATTAGAATGATGGTTGACAGATGAATAAGGAGCAGTTGGCTATTTTTTACCAACACAAAGGACGTAATGTTATAAGACAATACAGGAATGATTTTATAAAAATAATAATGGAAATAGTCAGTGCCTCTTCAGGAGTAGGTAGTGGGTATGATTAGGAAAGGGCACACAGAAGGCTTTTAAGATTTAAACAATCTTTTGTTAAAATATTTAACAATATTTTAAAGGAAAACTTTTTCTTAGAGTAAAAAGAATATAGGAGGAAGGAAAAGAAAAAACGAGACAAATATAAACAGGTTGAACAAATAAAAAGATGAGATGGGGCTTTTAAACACATAAAAAAGAGACACTGCAATGGGGAGACACTGCCAACCTATAGCCTTTCCAGCCACCTCCCCAACAACTTGCCCAGTTCCTGTCTCTCAGCTGCCACCATCCACCCACATCTGAGTTGGCCCTGTATGCTGAAACTCTCTTTCCCTTCTCAAAAGCACAGTCCCCTCCTCCAGGAAGCATTCCCTGATTCACTCAACCACCCTACTCATTTTCTTTACAGATCTGTTTCTCATCTCTACCCCGCTACCCCAATATTTTTGCCATATTTGCCTGCAATGTTTCAAGTTTTCTGCTGATGCTGAATGTACTAGCCAGGGTTTTTCAACCCTGGGTAAGAAAGAAAGACTACTCTTTCTTCCAGCCCATAAGCCCCTCAACCTTGAATGACCACATTGTTCAATAATTTGAAGTAGACTCCTTAGTTCAGTGACTTAGGATAGGCTACTAAAGAGGACAGTCAGACCTGACATCTAAGTACAATATGTGACTCTCAACTGGATCCTCTGTGAAAAAAAATAAATAAATACTACAAAGAATATTATTGGGACATAGAGAAAATAGGAATATGGAATGTATGTTATAACAATATATAACAATACTGTATCAATTTTAAGTTTATTGAATTTAATTGCTGAATAGTGTTAATTAAGATCATCTTGTAGAAAATGCATACTAAGACAATAAGAGAAAGAGGCATGATGTCCACAAGTTATTCCCAAGTGACTCAGAGTAAAAATGATGATACATAAACATATTGAGCATAATGATAGTGAAAATGAGTAAAAATACTAAAAATTGATGCATTTGATAAAGGTTATGTAGAAGTTCTTGGAACTACACTTGCAACTTTTCTCTAAGTTTCGACTTATTTCAAAATCAAACGTTTTTAATTGCATGTGAATAAAATTAACCAAGCATCGTCAAAACAAAATTTTATTTACATGTCCCAAAGTCAACATGGTATGTTTTTACTACTATATTTTATCTTACATGAAAAGGAGAGGATATTGAAATCTATTTCAGCTTTCTATCACCAAACATCAGTTCTTCAGGATTTTTTTGCATTTATAGAACCAGAAAATAATCTTTCTGACTGACATTATATTTTTCTTTATTTTTACATATTACACATAATGGAACATTTAGGTAGGACGTTTCATTTGCAGAAGAAATATTTGTTCATAGTTTAATAACTCATCATTTTTTTGCAAGACCTAAATCACCAGACTGATCTTTCCAGCGGTTGAGTCATTTCACATACAGAAGAAATCTCCACAGTTCACATTTCTATCACTGGTCAAATCTCTTGCAAAAGTGTAAAGTAGATAGAATGTGAATGATTTGAGAAAATTTATGCCAACCACTAGAAAACATGATGAATTCTCTAGTAATCTTTACAATCATGAAACTCACTGAACACACATTTCTTTGTATTTCCTTCCACACACAACAGGGAAAATTCAGTAGTAGCATAGTGATTAGAACATATAGGTGCTTAATAAATTTTTTCAAAATTAATGAAAACTAACTAGTTAGCTGATCTATGGTTTACATCAGCCGTTTTGCATTCAACCAGGAAGTCAGAGGCACCAGTGTGAGGCTCCATCCGTTGTCGAGCACATTAATGGTTTCCTCACTCCCACTAGACAATGTTTGATCAGAAGGAACAGGGGATGAGAAGGAGCTGCTGGATGGTGATGAGCCTGGGAAAGGAAGGCTGGGTGAGCAGAGACAGAAGAGAAACACCCACCTACTGTGACATCACAAACACTCAGGCTGAGTTTTAATAAGACCAGCGGCAGGTGGATGATTTTGTCTGTGAGGTCCCAGTGCTAATTCGACTCTCCTGTGGGGACACCTCCTACAATGGGATCCAGATGGCTGTTGCCAGTGTCTTCATCTTGGCTGTGCCTCAGCCTCATCCTTGTCTCTTATGGAGCCATTGTCCGGGCAGTGCTAAGGACTAACTCTGAAAAAGGGCGGAGGAAAGCTTTTAGGACCTGCTCCTCCCATCTCACTGTGGTCAACCTCTTCTACAGCTCAGTCATTGCTGTTTACCTCCAGCCCAAAAATCCCTATGCCCAAGAGAGGGGCAAGTTCTTTGGTCTCTTCTATGCAGTGGGCACTCCTTCACTGAACTCTTTCATATACACCCTGAGGAACAAGGAGGTAACCAGGGCATTCAGGAGATTGCTGGGGAAGGAAATGGGGCCCACACAAAGCTGGGGGAGAGCTGCTTAATGTCCTTTCTAAATTAAGAAGAAACTATTTATCCTTTTGTGAACAAGTTTGAGCTCCCAAGTATACTACCTTTCATATACCCATCAAAGCCTTTACAATGGGTCACAGTACATTTGTGTGTGTGTGAGAGAGAGAGAAAGAGACAGAGAAAGACTAAGAGTCAGGTAAGAGGAGGTAGGTATCTTTAATTAACATCTAAAACACAAAAAGATTATCATACTTGCCCATTTTAATATTTAATTTCTATATTTTTATTTTCTTTTCGATTTTTTAACTGTCTTCTCCATTACAGGTTCTCCAAATACACCATGCCTATTTCTGGTTATGTAACCTCTCTCTGATTCTCATATTATCATCATCACTTTACCATCACTTTTGATTTTTTTTGGTTTTTGTTTTGTTTTGTTTTGTTTTGTTTTTTTGAGACAGAGTTTCACTCTGTCACCCAGGCTGGAGTGCAGTGGCGTAATCTCGGCTTACTGCAACCTCTACTTCCCAGGTTTAAGCAATTCTCCTGCCTCAGCTTCCCGAGTAGCTGGGACTACAGGCGTGCGCCACCACACCCAGCTAATTTTTTATTTTAAGTAGAGACGGGGTTTCACCATGTTGGCCAGGCTGTTCTCAAACTCCTGACCTCAGGTGATCCACCCGCCTCGGCCTCCCAAAGTGCTGGGATTACAGGAGTGAACCATAGTGCCCAGCCACTTCTGATTCTTACAATCTTATTTCCTTTGTCATCAGGATGGTTCATCTCCACTTACTTGAGGTGGACTGACAGAAAGCTGAAGCTCAGAGAATGTAATAATTTCACCCAACAACACACAGCAATTTGTTAGACCTAAATTGAGATGCATATCTGTTAACTTACCAAGTGCATGCATTTGCTTTTACACCATTATAAATATACCAGCATCATTAGGATTTATACCCAAATGGGTTATCAGGCAGAAAACTCTATTTTTCCAGTCCTAGTAGATTTCCTGATCATCCAGCTTTCCAGGGATCACAACACTAATCTCCTGCCAAACCCTGAAAATGTGTTCCCATTCCTGGAGATGATTTTCCTTTACATCTTCTCAACCTCTGCATGACAGTGACCATGAGGAGGTGGGAGTCTGCTCTTCAGTGGCTACACAGTGGTAACAGCTGTCCTGCATCCATTTCCTAGTGCAGTTCTGAAATTCTGACCAACCTCTACTGGCCAGGCACAAAAATGAAATCCAGTTGTAAGTAATAAAGTGCTGCAGTGGAGCCTGGATGGAGCAAGGGCCTCAGAAGAAAGGGAGCAGCAGTGTAAGCCCCAACTTCTATGAAATCTTATTTCCTTTTTCAAGTTGATCTACGTTCATTACTTTCTCAAAGCCTCACATGAATGGAATGGAGAGTGTGATGGAAAATCTGTTTAGAATGGAACCCTTCTCTCCTCTTTCCTCTTCTCATTGCCTTTGTCCCCTCAGTAGCCTACACCATCTTGATGCTAATGCCTCCTTCAGAAGGAAAGAGCAGAGAATCTTGACCTTCAGGTCAAGGAAGAGGAGTGCAGGAATGTGTTAATCTACTGATGCTTCTAATCTTCATCTGTAACCCAGCTCTGTTGAGTTGCACACTTGTAAGTCCAGCTGTCCACCGGACACCTCCACCTGAACTTCAAATCCAGAATGTTCCACATTAAAGTCAGCATCTTTCTCTACCCGAACCTGTTTCTTCTCCTGCATTTCAGTCACTTTATCTGGTCAATTTTATCTCAACAGCCCTCACATCTATCCATTCCCTCCATTTCCACTGCTTCTACCTTACCTGCAGTCCACGTGCTGCTTATTTTTATTGCAATAGCTGCATTTCAGGTGTACCAGTCAGTATATACCAGGTTATGCTGTGATAACAATACCAATCCTCAGTGACTTGAAACAGCATAGGTTTATTTCTTGCTGCTGCTGCATGCCCATTGTCATCCAACCAGAGGTTCTGCCTTGTCATCCTCACCCCAAGATGTGGACTGACAGAACACCCACCATCTCAAACACTCCTAGGCGCTGGGAAAGAAGGAAATAATAAGCATGACAAATAGCAAACTATCACTTAGTTTCCAATCAGAAGTGGCATAACACTTTGACTCATTGGTCATCTGCCAAAGCAAATCTCATGGCTACATATAACTTCAAGGTGAGGGGAAATAAACCAATCATGTGGCAGGAAAGGGAACCAGAAATATCTGGTGGATGATAGGAATGACTACTAACTGCCTCTTTGCCTGCAGTCTTGACCGATTCAAATTGATTATCCATGTTGAATCAGAGTAATCATTCTAAAACACAAATTTGACTATGTTACTCCCTTAGCCAAAAATAATATATAGCTTCCCCCTGCAATAAAATGTGGAGCCCAAACTCCTAGATCGGGTTCCTGTTTTCCAGACTTTACCATCCCCACTTCCTAAGGCTCAACCGCCTAGAATCCTGCAAATTCACAGAACTATCTGCAAGTGCAAGTGTTTGAGCCACACCAGGCTCTTTGCCACCTTTAGCCTTTGAACGTGCTCCTCCCTCTTTTTGGAAGACTCTCTCCTCCAGCTCCTCTCTACCACCAACAAAAAGCACTTCCCATGAAGTAACAAGATCTTTTTAATTGTCTACCTCTCAAAGCACACAGTAAGGAAAGTGAGGGCCAGGGTTTTGGCTCACTTATCCTTATACTCTTAGTGCCTGGCATAGTATCTGGCACAGTAGGCATTTAATGAACATTTATTACAGTCATCCCTCAGTATCCCCAGGGCAGATACCAAAATCTGCAGGTGCTGAAGTTCCAAAGTTGACCTTGCAGAACTCACAGATACAAAAAGTCGGTTATCACATCCATGAGTTTAGCATCCTGAGAATATTGTATTTTCAATTCATGTTTGCTTGTGGATGCAGAACCCGTGGAAATGGAGGATAGACTATATTTATGGAAAGAAATCCTAGGCCCTGCGTCCTCACGAAAGCATTGGCCTCCGGTGCAGACTGACAGCAGAACAGGGCGGAGCTGGCTCATGGTTGCAGACCTCTGTGCCAGCCTCCCCTAGACAAGGTTGCCGTGTGGAGAAGAAGAAATCGGCTCAGGCTCTGGGCCCACGACGCCTGCTCCTGCCAAAGACTGTGGCAGATTACACCAACTGGGATCCGGCAGTCGCGAGGTCTACAGGAGTCGAGAAAGCCATCACCAACGTCTTTCAGCAGGAAGTAAAATCCCTTTGTGTCTTGGAAGCCTCCCAGGTTCCTGCAGAAGAAGCTGTTTCTGGAGCTGGTGAGCCCTATGACATCATTGACAGCAGTAACTTGAAGAAGAACAGACATGGAAGAAAAATCTGCTTTTCACTTTATATTTTTGCCTGTCTTTTAAATGTTACAGCTGTGTGTGCTTTACATATTCAAAATAGTGTGTATGTGTGTGCAGGCGTGTAAATTTTAAGCAGCTAATAGACTCAAGACAGAAGTGGCTACAAGTTTATGCCCCAGTAGGAATCAGTTCCAGTGCTCTTCATTAATTGCCGGGCAAAATAGCTATAGTAATGTAGTAACTAGAATAAAATTTAAATTAGGTTAGTTATAAACACCCTATCCATTATCTACTCCCAAAGCTGCTTCATCCATGAATATTTAATATGCCACAAAACTATCAGAGATTGCTAATATATCCCATAATATAATATGAAACCAAAAGATTTTTCACAAAGCTAAACGTGGGAGAGAATCATAGCAAAATGACATGTAATTCTGAGATCATCATTGAGTATGGTACTTGAGTCTATAGCCACATGTGAAAACCATCTGAATATAATCCAAAAAGCTATTGCAGTCATGGGCTGCAGAATAATGTGGTGGCCAAGAGGCTGTGATATTGTGATATAATAAGAAATACATATTTGGCCTTTGATCTCAGTTCCTGGCACAGAGTTCCTAAGGCCCTTGTAATTCCCTGAGCAATAGGGGTGCTAGGAGAGTCTTTTGTTCTAATATTTGGTCTTTGGCCAAATATGTCAGTTCCTAACATTGAGCTCTAATCCCTTGGAATTTCCTGGGTAACAGGAGTATCTTTTGTTCTAATGAGGTGATCCCTTGGTGGGCCCCTGAATGGGGACTCTGACTGGAAGGACCAAGCCATGATTAGAAGTTTGAAACTTTCAGCTCTACCCTCATCTTCCAGAAAATCGAGAGGGGCTAGACATTGAGTTAATAATCAGCTATACCTATTTGAAGAAGCCTCCACAAAAATCCCTGAACTACGGAGCTCAGAGAACTTCCAGGTTGGTGAACACACAGAAGTGCTGAGAGGGCGGCATGCCCCGGAAGCTCCGTGCCCCTTCCCACATACCTTTTCCTGTGCATCTCTTCTATTTCATTGTTCATCTGTATCCTTCGGAATATCCTTTATAATAAACTCGTAAATTGAAGTAAAGAGCTTTCATGTATTCTGTGAACTGCTCTAATAAATGATCAAACCCAAGGAGGGGATTGTGGGAACCCCCAATAGGATTCCCAGTAGGTCAGAAGTTCCAGAAGCTTGGACTTGTGATTGGCATCTGAAGTGGGGAGCAGTCTTATGGGATCCTTTAATCTGTGGGATCTCACTCTATCTCCAGGTGAATAATATCAGAAGTGAATTGAATTGAACTATAGGACATCTAATTGGTATCCACTGAAGAATATATTGGTCAGTCTGGGAGAAAAACCAATATGTTGGCCAGGCGCGGTGGCTCAGCCTTGTAATCCCAGCACGTTAGGAGGCCAAAGCAGGAGGATCACGAAGTCAGGAAATCGAGACCATCCCGGCTAACAAGGTGAAACCCCGTCTCTACTAAAAATACAAAAAATTAGCAGGGTGTGGTGGCGGGCCCCTGTAGTCCCAGCTACTCGGGAGACTGAAGCAGGAGAATGGCGTGAACCTGGGAGGCAGAGCTTGCAGTGAGCCAAGATCGCGCCACTGCACTCCAGCCTAGGCAACAGAGCAAAACTCCCATCTCAAAAAAAAATAACAATAATAAAATAAAATAAAATAAAATAAAATAAAATAAAATAAAACCCAACATGTTTTGGTGACTAGAAGTGTTGAATGTTGAGGATATAGGAGAAAATGGTCAGTTTGGGGGTTTTCTGCAAATACCCAGAGGCCTTTCCCATTGTGCAGCATCAGATGGTCTGAATTCAAATCCATTTTGAATCCTGGACCTGCAAACTCATGCCCAGAATGTGGTGCCATATCAAGGGCAGCATTGCATGTTTCTGGCAGGTTGGACGTTCAGCAGCAGCAGGAGTTAGATCAGTGCTGGTGAGTTGAAGCCATGCTGTTGAACACATACAGACCTGCATCCTGCCACCATCGCTACTGCCTTCATAAGTCCATTTTCACCAGCACTAGGGTAGCCTGTGGAGAAGGTTGCTTAGTGTGAACTGGCCTGTAGTCACTGTTTACTTCGTTGTTTAGAGCCCCTTCTATTGTGGATGCTCTCTAGTGGGCATTAGCATGCAAAACAAAGATATTCACAATTTTCCCATTTTCATAAATAAAAAAAGATTTCCCATTTTC
Source organism: Theropithecus gelada (assembly GCF_003255815.1). NCBI lineage: Eukaryota > Metazoa > Chordata > Mammalia > Primates > Cercopithecidae > Theropithecus > Theropithecus gelada. Next base: position 32,429,950 of record NC_037671.1, read on the forward strand.
ATAAATCCATCCAAGTGCCTCTTCCTCAAATTTCATTGTTCTTCATCTTCTAAACCTCCTCCTTCCAAGCCCTTGACCAGCCAACCAAGCCATTTGCCACTGCCCATGTATTCACAATATTCTTCCATTAGGCCATTATTTTTTCCACACAAAACAGATAATCAGGTGCACTATGCAAAGCTTTGCCCATTGGGAGGATTTACAATTTCTATTGTCTTTCAGAACTACTCTTGAGTGCGGCTAGAATGCAGCAGCCGTCCATTTTCAGCTCACACCAATGTGTTGAAAAGATACATCCATGAACCAAGGTCATCTTATTTTTCCTCCATTAGCCAATTATAAAGTACTCCTCACCCCATGACAGATTAAAGATGGCTACAAACTATCGGACAATCATCCCATCAGGAGGGCCATCCCCTTGAATCTGTGCTAGTCTATGACTGTTTTGACAAAAACAGTGTGGCAGAAGTGACACCATGCCGGCTCTGGGGCCAGCCTGTAAGAGAACTGGCTGTTCCTCATTGCTATCTTGGAGTCCTGAGTTTCCAAGTAAAAAGTTTGACTATCATGCTGGGCAGACTATGTAGAAAGGCCCTGAGATAGCATGAAGACAGAGAAGAGTCAAGATGAGCCCAAACTTACAGTGAACCCACCAAGGTGTCAGGCATGTGAGTGAAGCTGTCTCGGACCCTCTAGAGCAGTCCATCTGCCAGCTGAATACTTCCAAGGGATCCCAGCTGATACAACATGGAATATAAGAAAACCCAGCCAATTTCTTCCCAAATTCTTGGCCTACAACATGTGAGATACAAAGAAGTTTGTGTTCATTTAAGCCCATTAAATTTGGGGAGATTTTGTTATGCAGCAATAAATAACTAGAATACTCCCATGAGCTACTGGTATGAGCAAGTTGGGAAGTACCAAGGCCACAGTGTGCAGGACATGGGAACCTGGTCCCCCACTTCAGCACCTTGCATTTGCCCTCCAGTTCTGCCCACGATTGATCCAGGATATACTACTTCTCTCTTCCAATTGATGATGTTGTAACCACCAGACCTCATCATTTGATTGATTTGACAGGACCCAGCTCATGATGGACAGTCCTAGCCTCATGGCCATTTGATGTCTCATGATCAGGAGCTCTGTCTCTATTAAGGCCCAAGAGCAGGCTAGGACTTGTTTCCTAATGGAGTTCACTTTCCTGCAACAGACAGTATAGCTTTGATCAAGAACCCCGGGGATCTATGTTGTGATTTTCCCTTTGAGGCTTGCCCAAAATGCCACACTGTATCTTTTCCCACCACTGATACCTTTAGTGCTTATTAGGTCTATTAAGTCACATGGCCAAAGCAGTACCACATGGCTGATATGACAGCCTAGAACAACTGCAGACCCCATGTCTGCTCTGGGCTTCAGTCAGTCGCTAGTAAACTGTTCCATGTGGTATTCCCATGAGCGTGGAATATGCTTCCTCTAGAAACTAAATAGGACAACCAAGCATTCTCTACCCTGGAGAAGAGGAGGGAGAAGACCAAGATTCCCTAGTGGAAGAAGAAACAGCTCATGAGGCTACAGAAGCAGGCGGAAAAGAACGTGGAGAAGAAAATTGACAAATACACACAGGTCTCCCCAAGACCTATGGATTTCTGGTCTGAGCCTAATAAAGACTGTTTATTCCAAAACACACACAAATAAAAAACACTCCTGTATTATAAATTATTCTGTGTAATGGTGTGTTACTGTGCATCTCTTTCCAGTTCTGCATTAGTGGTGTTAAGTGTGAAATGCAATAATGTGTTCTTACTTTAGAGGGATATCCTGGCATGAAGTTTAAAAACTTCAAAGATGTGGAGGATGCTGAATCAATATTGGCCACTCTCTGGAGTGCATTTGTCTTACCAGTGTCGCCAATATGCTTGCCCTCATGGCTTGTTCTGTTTGATTAATAAGATATTGTTGATACAGTGGAACAATGTGATGTTTTGCAGAACGTCCAGAAGGTCCACGTTCAGTGGTGTGTTGCAGCTAGTTCATACTGCCTCATAGAGCCAACAGTTAAATTTTCAGAAATTGTGCAAACCAGTTGTTAAACATGACTATTATTTTAATAAGTTATTTTAAGACATAAGTAACAAATCCCTAAGCTCTTCATTTTCTTTTCTTTTCTTTTTTTTTTTTGGAGACGGAGTCTCGCTCTGTCACCCAGGCTGGAGTGCAGTGGCCGGATCTCAGCTCACTGCAAGCTCCGCCTCCTGGGTTCACGCCATTCTCCTGCCTCAGCCTCCTGAGTAGCTGGGACTACAGGCACCTGCTACCTCGCCCGGCTAGTTTTTTGTATTTTTTTAGTAGAGACAGGGTTTCACCGTGTTAGCCAGGATGGTCTCGATCTCCTGACCTCGTGATCCGCCTGTCTCAGCCTCCCAAAATGCTGGGATTACAGGCTTGAGCCACCGTGCCTGGCCATTTTCTAGGTATTTATCTTACCATATTTTCTATACTATTCTGGTTATTTATATCTGTTATGTCTGTATAATAAAAATATTAAATAACGTTGTCTGTATAATAAAAACATTCTGAATTGGTGATGAGCAACCATCACCATCTTTCTTTTGAGTTTCATGGCCATAAGACCAACCCCATGCACTGCCGCTCTGAGACCTGCCAGCCACTCCCGTTCCTTGAGTGTGGTCCTCCTGGCTCAGAAGTGATTTTCCATTAGGCTGTCTTTCAATTTAAACATGAACTCCACTCTGCCCATCACTGTCTGTGTGCAGTCACAGGTAGAGGGAGAGCCTTCAGGTGGCACCCTCAGCACTTCCCAACCCTTTCCCTCCTTCTAGGCCAGAAGGTGGTGGTCGTGCGCTGCGAGAGCATCAACATTTCTGGCAATTTCTACAGAAACAAGTTGAAGTACCTGGCCTTTCCGCAGGTCTTTCTCCACAAGCAGATGAACACCAACCCTTCTCGAGGCCCTGCTATTTCTCGGCCCCAGAGGCATCTTCTGGTGGATGGTGCAAGGCCGGCTGCCCCAAAAGACCCAGCGAGGCCAGGCCACCCTGAACCACCTCAAGGTGTCTGATGACATTCCGCCGCCCTATGACAAGAAAAAGCGATAGTGGCTCCTGCTGCCCTCAAGGCTGTGTGTCTGAAGCCTATGAGAAAGTTTGTCTGCCTAGACACCCGGCTCATGAAGTTAGCTGGAAGTACCAGGCAGTGACAGCCACCCTGGAGAAGAGGAAGGAGAAGGCCAAGATCCACTACCAGAAGAAGAAACAGCTTATGAGGCTGCAGAAATAGGCAGAAAAGAACATGAAAAAGAAAACTGACAAATACACACAGGTCTCCTCAAGACCCATGGACTTCTGGTCTGTGCCTAATGAAGACCGTTTGTTTATTAAAAAAAAAAAACAACCCTCTGTATTATAAATTCTTCTGTGTAATGGTGTGTTACTGTACATTTCTCTACAGCTCTGCATTTTCAGTAATCTCACACTGACAGTTTAAAATTGGCCATGGTGAGAATATTTACACTATAGAAATCAAGGCTTTTTTGCCGGAGTTGCAGCACATCCATGTCCCTTTTATATGGACCCTATTATAATGGGAGAGTTTTAACATGGTACTGAAGCAAAAATGTAAATGTAAATGTACACTTATATCCATACCCTGTAAATTCAAACTGCCTTTGGTCTTTCTTCCTGATAGTATTTGAAAAGAACACATTCATCCAGGCGCAGTGGCTCACGTCTGTAATCCCAGCACTTTGGGAGGCCGAGGCAGGCAGATCACGAGATCAGGAGTTAGACCAGCCTGACAATATGGTGAAACCCTCTACTAAAAATAGAAAAATTAGCCGGGCGTGGTGGCGTTCGCCTGCAGTCCCAGCTACTCAGGAGGCTGAGGCAGGAGGATCGCTTGAACTCGGGAGGCAGAGGTTGCAGAGAGCCAAGATCGCGCCATTGCACTCCAGCCTGGGCAACAAAGTGAGATTCCATCTCAAAAAGAAAAGAACACACTATTCAACAGATTAATAGCTATATAACATGGACCTGAAACCGTGTTAATCAGGCACAACAGCTGCAATTACAGCTATTTCTTGGTTGGGTTTGTGCTAGTCTGGTCACCTTTCAAGATGCCTCTGATTTTTGTAGTGACCAGACAGGTGAATTAAATGTGAAATATGATAGGAATGAACCCTCACATCCATTAAAGGTGGCATCAATCAGCCATTTCCCTTGAATTTTGATATTGTTCTTGATTTACTGTCTTTGTGGTAAGAGGTGTCGATTCAGGGCTTCCACTTGAATCTGTAGTTCTTACTCCACAGATTAAAGAACTATGTGGGGATTCTGCCAACTGCCAAGCATGTGCATTCCAGTTACAGATTTAAAGGCCGCAGAAATGACTACTGAGTAGATCCATGGACATAGTACATGCCATTTATTAGCTGACCCCATAGGCTTCCTTTCTAATGGAAGAGAAGCATAACGATTCAGTTATATGAAGATTGGCTAAATGTCCTAAGTACTCTCCAAACCCAGAGCTTTATAATTCTGTTACTACAATGTGATCCATTGCAGAAGAATTAAATAGAAAAGGAGGAATCTGAGAACTTAAAAAACTGAGGTTCTGAAAGGATGAATCATAAGCTTGAGAGGACTATCAGGATGCCCGGGACTCACTGGATGTGGTGGGGAAGAGAGACACTGTCCTTTTTCTTCCTATTGACAGAAAGAAGCAGTGAGGGACCTCTTTTACCTACCACAGTGATGACTATTGTTGGCATATTTCCTATAGATATTCCCCTGCCCCCTTTACCATAATTAGTGGCTAATGAATTGTCTGTGGGCTATGGACCCTAGGGTCTCAGCAGAATTAATGAGCTCTTTCCCTCCGTGGGATCCCTCTCTCTACCACCATACCATGTCATCATTTCTACCTCCAATGCCACTAAAACACAGGCACACCTCTCCTTAGACAGAGGGGAAAAATTGTTGGCAAAGAACTCGATGTCAAAGAACTCAATGGCAAAGTTCTCACCTTGGCCTCATCCTCCCTGCAGAGATTTGGTGGGCTTTGGTTGGTGCACACCCTCTACAGTTAGCAGATTTGGGTTCAACCATCAGCTCTGGTGCTTACTTACTGCCTTGGGAAAGTTATTTACATTTCTTTGTTTCAACTTCTTCATATTGGAAGGAAGAGAATAATATGTAGAGATGTGAAGGACAATCAGCAGTGTAGGCTAAATGTTTAATAAATATCTTGGTTGGTGGCAGATGGGGAGAGCCCTAATTTGTAGTGTTTGCCAATTTTCATAGTGTAAATATTCCTGCCGTGGCTGTCTCAAGCCACCGATGGTTTAATAACTGTCTCACAAAATTCCTAAATTTTACTAATCAAGAGATAGTCTCAGCCAGCTCCAGCTCATCACACACATGTGTGCTTAGAAAAGTGCCAGATGGCCAACATTAGCAATCCCTATTGTGACCAGAGATGCAGTTGCCCATTCAAGGATGCCCATTCCTCTTTATTTTTTTTTGTTGTTGTTGTTGTTGTTTCTTCCTGATGTACAAGTGGAGGCTGGGTGCCAATTAAGAGCTCTGTTATGGGTATTGCTGGTAGCAGAAGAGATTTTTATTTGATTGAAGGTAAGTAGAACCTTTGCTCTTTGGCTCTGAGATATCAGTTTCCACCTATCCTCAACACTGGAGCACCAGATTTGGAGTTAAATGTACTCTAAAATCCTAGTCCTAGCACTTATTGGCTAGGTAACCTTATACAAGTCTCTTATCTTGTCTGTGACTGTTCACTTTTTGGTAAAATTGGGATAATTATATGTCTTTGTAGGGTCACTGTGAGAACCAGATGTTCAGGGAGCTGTTTATCACCATGCTTGGCACACAGGAAGCACTTTACTAACAGCAAGGGTAGGTCATGGTCACTAGCCTATCATAAACCCCTTTCAAGGGACCTCCCAACTCCTTCCCCAGCTCCTAACACAATGCTGGCACTTTGGAGTTTGATAAATGAATAAATGCACAGACCAATGCATGAATATATCAGAAGGAAAAGGAGTAGGAGAAAAATAATGAGAGTGGAAAAGGCAGAGATCAAAGAGGGAAAGGGAAACAAAAAGTCACTAAGAAAGGTGTAATCTAAAGAGATTCAGCAATATAGCAGAGAAAGGAAAGGAGTAAAATGCCAAGATAATGACAAAGTTAGAAATGTAGAAAATTAATTAGGATGACACATGATGGATGAATAAGAAACAGTTGGCTATTGTTTAAGATTACATGCAAAGAATTTTATATTACAAAGGAAACAAAGGAGGGGGGCGGCAGCTAATGAGCATGAGGTTTCTTTTGGGGGTGATGAAATGTTCTGGAAGTAAATGATGTTGGTTGCACAACTTGTGAATATACTTTAAACCACTAAATTACACACTTCAAAAGGGCGAATTTTATGGTATGTGAAATACATCTCAAAAAATGAAAGCGAAGGCATAATTAAAATTTTAGAGGCCAGGCACGGTGGCTCATGCCTGTAATCCCAGCACTTCGGGCGGCTGAGGCGGGCAGATCACCTGAGGTCAGGAGTCTGAGACCAGCCTGACCAACACGGCAAAACCCCATCTCTACTAAAAATACAAAAATTAGCTGAGCATGGTCATGAGCGCCTGTAATCCCTGCTACTTGCGAGGCTGAGGCAGGAGAATAGCTTGAGCCCTGGAGGTGGAGGTTGCAGTGAGCAGAGATCACACCATTGCACTCCAGCCTGGGCTACAGAATGTGACTCCGTCTAAAAAAAAAAACAGAATAGTGGTGACGTCTTGAGGGGTGAGGAATTGAGAGAACAGGGAGGGGCACACAGGAGTTTCTAAAATACTTGAAACATTTGCTCAGTTCCTTAATCTGCTTGATGGGCATACCAGGGGTTGACGTTATTCTTCTTTTTTTTTTTTTTTTTAAGACAGAATTTTGCTCTCGCTGCCCAGGCTAGAGTGCAGTGGCGCAATCTTGGATCACTGCAACCTCCGCCTTCCAGTTTCAAGAGATTCTCTTGCCTCAGCCTCCCAAGTAGCTGGGATTACAGGCACCCTCCACCATGCCCAGCTAATTTTTTTGTATTTTCAGTAGAGACAGGGTTTCACTATGTTGGTCAGGCTGGTCTTGAACTGTTGACCTCGTGATCCACCCACCTCGGCCTCCCAAAGTGCTGGGATTACAGGCGTGAGCCACCGCGCCCGGCCCTAACATTATTATTCTTTAAACTGCAATTTGCCTTACTCATACTTATGTTTAAATATGTAACAATATTTTTAAAATTAAAAATATATTTTAAGCAAGAAAAGAATAATGGGAGAAAGAGGAAGAAGAGACAATGGCAGAGTGTCCTGGCAAAAAGGGAGATGTGATGGAACTTAATACAAGATGGAGACCCTGTAAGAGGAAGACACTCCTGCCATCCTCTGAGCTCCACGGCACGTTTGTGGGTGGCCCACCATCTCCTCTGCTCCCCTCATGGCCTTCCTAAGGTCCTGTAAGACCCTGAGTCCTTGTCTCTGACCTGCCAGAGTGGCTTCAGTCTCCCACCTCCAGCTCTCAGCTGACCTTCTATGCCCCAATACATCTCTATTTTAAGGAAAAAACCCAGCCACCTCCTCTAGGAAGCTTTCCCTGACATATCCGACCAAATAGGTCTGTCATCCTACAGAACCTTTACTCTCATTCACCCAGTACATTGCTGTTACTGGCCTTTAAAATTTGGATTCTTTTTTTGGTGGTGTCTGAAAGACTACAGGATTTAAGGAGAGTGACTCTTGGAGTCTTTCGATAATGTTCCTGTGAACTCCTGGTGATTTTTAACATGCTTGTGGTCACTCTCGCCTCCTACTTGTAAGCTACTCATGGCAAGGACGAAGCACGTGGACCAATTTCCACCCCTCCCTTCAGGTCAGTTGGTTCAGCAACTTAGGTTGCTAAAAAGGCCGGGGCAACCAACCTGGTCTCTCTGTAAGTGGGGACATCTTAAAACAAAACAAAATCTCTCTTAGATAAAACACTGTCTCTGATAAGCTCACTTGCAAATGAAAAAATACAAAACAAATGGAATATACAGAGTTCTATAAAATTCATTCAACCAATAGAGCAATAATTGAGCCTACAGAGATCACTTATCAGAAAATTCATTCAATATACATTACGAGATCATCCAATAAATGAGACAACTCTAGAACAGCATTCAGAACATAGTGGCACTCAGTAAGTTTCCCTTGAATGAATGAATGAATTAATGCATATTTTAAATCAGCCTCCTCTGCCCTCACCCAGGAAGTCAGAGGCACCAGTGTGAGTCTCCATCCGCTGTCCAGTACATTCATGGTTTCCTCATTCTCACTAGGCAATGTTTGACCAGAAAGAACAGGGAACGAGAAGGAGCTGCTGGATGGTGATGAGCTTGGGAAATGGAGGCTGGGTGAGCAGAGACAGAAGAGAAACACCCACCTGCTGTGACCTCACAAACACCCAGGCTGAGTTTTGATAAGACAAGTTGAATCACACTGGGGCGACAGCCTCATCCTTCCAGGTACAAACAAGAACAGGCCATGGTTAACCAAAGCTCCCCCATGGGCTTCCTCCTTCTGGGCTTCTCTGAACACCCAGCACTGGAAAGGACTCTCTTTGTGGTTGTCTTCACTTCCTACCTCCTAACCCTGGTGGGCAACACACTCATCATCCTGCTGTCTGTGCTGGACCCCAGGCTCCACTCTCCAATGTACTTTTTCCTCTCCAACCTCTCCTTCTTGGACCTCTGCTTCACCACGACTTGTGTCCCCCAGATGCTGGTTAACCTCTGGGGCCCAAAGAAGACCATCAGCTTCCTGGGCTGCTCTGTCCAGCTCTTCATCTTCCTGTCCCTGGGGACCACTGAGTGCATCCTCTTGACAGTGATGGCTTTTGATCGCTATGTGGCTGTCTGCCAGCCTCTCCATTATGCCACCATCATCCACCCCCGCCTGTGCTGGCAGCTGGCATCTGTGGCCTGGGTCATTGGGCTGGTGGAGTCAGTGGTCCAGACACCATCCACCCTGCGCCTGCCCTTCTGCCCCCATCGGCAAGTGGATGATTTTGTCTGTGAGGTCCCAGCTCTAATTCGACTCTCCTGCGGGGACACCTCCTACAATGAGATCCAGATGGCTGTTGCCAGTGTCTTCATCTTGGTTGTGCCTCTCAGCCTCATCCTTGTCTCTTATGGAGCCATTACCCGGGCAGTGCTGAGGATTAACTCTGCAAAAGGGCAGAGGAAAGCTTTTGGGACCTGCTCCTCCCATCTCGCTGTGGTCACCCTCTTCTACAGCTCAGTCATTGCTGTTTACCTCCAGCCCAAAAATCCCTATGCCCAAGAGAGGGGCAAGTTCTTTGGTCTCTTCTATGCAGTGGGCACTCCTTCACTTAACTCTCTCATATACACCCTGAGGAACAAGGAGGTAACCAGGGCATTCAGGAGATTGCTGGGGAAGGAAATGGTGCTCACACAAAGCTGAGGGAGAGCTGCTTAATGTGCTTTAAAATAGAGGAGATTCCATGTGCTTTTATCAGAAAGTTTGAGTTCCCTGCCCCTCTGCCTTCCTCACACCCATTACGTTGTGAGAATGGATGAAAGCCACATGTCTGTGTGTATGCGTGCAAGAGACAGCATCTGAAATGTAGTAAAGGCAGGTATCTTTATGTGACAAATTATAGTCATTAAGTATAATATTTTATATTTTTCTATTTTGTCTTCGCCTCCATAGTCATGTTCCTACCTTTATCATTTCCATTTTAAATTCCCCTCCCTTGCCGTATGCCCACTATTCCTTCACCTCCAATTTTAATTCCTACCACGTCTTCTTTGCTTCTCCCTCATGTTTTTCCACTTCGTTATATGTCTGTTTTGCATTCTCATTCTATTTTATTCCTCAAATAACAGCTAAAGAGAAGGGGAAGCTGAAACCCAGTTAAGTTCAGAAACTCACCCAGGAACACACAGTGTCCACAGCGTCAGAACTAAAATCCAGGCCCCATAATTTTCAGTCAGGCAACTCTCAAATACACACTGTTGCTTTCACACCATAATCAAATATCTCAGTATTTCAGGCTTGAGCCTTACAAAGGAAATTTGTAGATTAGCTTTAATAATGTAAATTAGCTTCTTTAGTCCTATTTCTTCCCTTACAATGCCCACAAATCGCAGGTAAAGGATCAGCTAGAAAGACACAAAAATATCTTAATGTTTTGGCTGGCACAATTTCGACATTGTGGACCTTGGTGTCATCTACCGGCCAAATATGGTATTGCATGTGACATCCCAGACTTCTGCTCCAGGGTCATCTGAACTGTACTTTGCTCAAAGACATAGGTATTGTTATGATACTACAAAGCATTTATGTAATCGTTATGATAACCCAAGTAACACTTAAAGAACAGATGCTCCTTGACTTATGATGATGTTACCTCCCGATAAACCTATCATATACTGAAAATATTGTAAGTTGAATATGCATTTCATACACCTAACCTATCAACATCATAGCTTAGCCTCGTCTACCTTAAACACACTCAGAACACTTACATTAGCCTGCAGTTCAGCAAAATCCTCAACACAAAGTCTATTTTATAATAAAGTTTTGAATAGCTCATGTAATTTGCTGAATACTGTACTGAAAGTGAAAAACAGAATGGTTATATTGGTACTCAAAGTACGGTTTCCACTGAATGTACTTCTTTTGCATCATCATAAAGTCAAAAAATGGTCAAAGTCAGGAACCGCCTGTAATTTACACATATTGACTCATTTAATCCTTATAACAACACTATGAAACAGATATTATTATTATTCTTTTTCAGAGGTAAAAACTAAAACACAGAATTTGTTACCAATTGAAAATGTGCAAGCCAGGATTTGAACCCAGGAAAACTGGCTCCAGACTCCATGCTCTTAACCTTGCCTTTTGGTACAAATAATGCCTCCCGAGCCCAGGTGAAAAGCTTCAACTTCTCAACAAGCTTTGAGGAAATCATTTTAATCTAAAACTATATCTAAATGATCCCCCAGCCGAAGGGGTTTTGCTTCCTTAAAATAAGAGTTTTTCAAATACTTCAAAGCATAAGAAACAACAGAACAATAAAACTTTTGGAAAAAGTTGTGTTACAGTTCATTGTGTATGTGTTTCTGGCTTAGTTCACCCACTAGATTTCAGGCTCTCAGAAGGCAAGGACCAGAATTTTGCATAAAACTGGCACCCAGTTTTATAAATGTATGAATGAATGAATGAATGAATGAATGAATGAATGAATGAATCCTACTCTCCAAAGAGAATATCTAAAAGGTTCTGGGGTTCCAATCCCACAGATGCTGTCTCCCAGCTTTTCCCTGGCAAGGGCAGCAATACCAAATTCCCTTTGAGTACACACTGATAAAATAAGAAAAAGGAAAATCTTAGTTTTATTTCTAGTTCCAACATAAAATGATTTTGATTCAACATTTAGCCTGGCATTGGCACAGAACAACAATATTAATTCTTTTATAATCCTAATCTTTATCCTAGCCATCCTTGTGTTAATCTTATTGTCTCCTTGACCTCATTAGAGCATATCCTAATCTTAATGTAGAGCCCCCATTTTATATTTAATAATCCTAATCAGCCAGGCACGGTGGCTCACGCCTATAATCCTATAAACTTTGGGAGGCCAAGGCAGGCGATCACAAGGGCTGGAGTTCGGGACCAGCCTGACCAACATGGTGAAACCCCGTCTCTACTGAAAATACAAAAAAACAAAAACAAAAACAGAATAACCTAGCTGGGCGTGGTGGCGCACGCCTGTAATCCCAGCTACTTAGGAGGCTGAGGCAGGAGAACCTGGGAGGCGGAGGTTGCAGTGAGCCGAGATCATGCCACTGAACTCCAGCCTGGGCGACACAGCGAGACTCCGTCTCAAATAATCATAATCATAATCTCAACCCGATACGTAAGGCTAACCTTAATTCCACTTTTCAAATCACTGTAGTAAGACCTTTTTTTTATGACTCCCTCTATCTTCTTTCTCTTACTGGCACCTAGAAATGTCTATACTTTTCTCCTGTTTATCAGTTCCCTACAGCCAGAGGCTATAATGTTTGTGTATAGTAAAATCATTTCTAGACAGACTCTACGGAAAGTGCAACAGAGAATTAAATAAAGCAGTCTAAAAGAATCTGCTTTGTTGAATAAATGGTTTAACATAGGCCTTAAGACTAACATCTCTTATCCCAAATTCATTCAATTTCCATGTAATAGTCATCTATTGGATACTCTGTGAGAAAATCCAATATAAGGTTACTCAATCACAACCCCCACAATGTCCAACGAAAATAGGGATGGTCAGACACATAGTTTCAGCATGCATGACAGTTACACAACTGAACTGGAGCAAATAAGAGTCTACAGGAATACAGAATTGAAGAAAAAAGTGTGTGAGTGCTTGGAGCGGCAGTGATGATAGACATCTTCTTAGAGGTTTGAACCACAGAAGAGTAAACAAAATTAATAAAAAATATTTGCTGACTGTGTGGAAATGAGATGCAGAGACCCCCTTTTTAGGGGCCTGTGAACTCCCAAGCATGGAAATAAAGCAAAATCCTGAGTTTCTTCAAGGAAAATTCCAGGCACCTAGCTAGCTCTGAGAAATAAGTAGCAACTTGATAAGCAAGAAGGTAATAGCAGCCTAAGACAATAGCCAAGGAAGTTAAGCATTCGGAATAGGTTTGATTTCCTCATAGAAACTAAAGATAACATCTTAACATATGTCTCTGAGTTGTCTCAGAAACCCAGAACCCCACCAAATAGATCTGATGGCATAGACCTCAGAGGACAGGAAAATGACGACTGAACTTTAATCGTCATTCTTTGTTCTAAGTTTCTTCCTGAGGGGCGTGGAGAAAGTAACACCTCCTAGCCAGTTAACATTTTTCTACTGGACCCCAAATTTTTAAACAAAGCTTCTCTTCCTTAACCTGCTGCAAATTTTGGGATTTTTTTTGTTTTTGCTTTTTTGAGACAGGCTTTTGCTCCGTTACCCAAGCCGGAATGCAGTTGCAATCGTAGCTCACTGCAGCTCAACCTCCCAGGCTCAAGCAGTTCTCCTGCCTCAGCCTCTAATTTAAAAAAGTTTTGTACGTGTAGATACAGGGTCTTATTATGTTTCCCAGGCTGGTCTCAAACTCTTGGTGTTAAAGGAGCCTCTCTCCTTGGCCTCCCAAAGTGCTGGGATTACAGGCATGACCCACCATACCTGACCAGAAAAATCTCTGAATCTATCTATAGCCTGTAAGCCCGATTCAAGATATCCCATCCTTTTAGATCAAAACCAATGTGGAAGCCAGGCGCGGTGGCTTATGCCTGTAATCCCAGCACTTTGGGACGTCGATGTGGGCAGATAATGAGGTCAGGAGATCAAGACCATCCTGGCTAACAAGGTGAAACCCTGTCTCTACTGAAAATCCAAAAAAAAAAAAAATTAACCAGGCCTGGTGGCGGGAGCCTGCAGTCCCAGCTACTCGGGAGGCTGAGGCAGGAGAATGGCCTGATCCTGGGAGGCAGAGCTTGCAGTGAGCCAAGATCGCACCACTGCACTCCAACCTGAGTGACAGAGTGAGACTCCTTCTCAAAAAAAAAAAAAAGTGGAACCTCCATGCATCGATTTACAATGTTCCCTGTAGCTTCTGCTTTTCTGAAGTTTACCCCTGCCTTTTGTTTTGTTTTGTTTTCTGTTTTTTGAGACAGGGTCTTACCATGTTGTCCAGGTTGGAGTGCAGTGGCACAATCACGGCTCAGTGCAGCCTCAACCTCCTGGGCCCAAGGGATCCTCTCACCTCAGCCTTCTGAGTGGCTGGGAGTACAGGCATGTGCCACCATGTTTGGCTAATTTTTTGATTTCTTGTAGAGTTGCGGTCTCACTTTGTTGCCCAGGCTGTTCTGGAACTCCTGGGTTCAAGTGATCTTCCTGCCTCAGCCTCTCAAAGTGCTGGGATTACAGGTGTGAGCCACTGCACACTGCCTTACCCCTGCCTTTAAAAACCTGTGCTACAGTAGTTAGTCAGACAGGAGCAGGGCAGGAAAGGGCCTCCTCCCCCACCAGGAATGACAGGCAACCATCAGGTGATAGGCGGTTGTTAAGCTGTCTCTAAAATAATAATTGGTCACAGCCCGTGCCAGGAAAAAACGGTCTCCCAATAAATAGAAAAAACTGAAACTGATAAGATCTCAGGAGTTGGGCAAGTGGGCTCATGCATGGGGACTAAGAGGGGAAATGGCAGCGTTAACTGGTTTATAGCCTTATAATAAGACTCCCTGGTAAGGGAAGAATGCCTCAAGGGAGCATGCGTACAACTCCAGTAAACATACCATGCATGTGGCCCCTCCCAAGCACTAGCAGGCCACTGTCCATGCAGACAGCCCACTCCAAGGGAAGAATCAGGGAGAAGGGACCCTGGAAGTATGCCAACATATAAAACCCTAAGTCAAGGTCAAGCCATGCACTTGATCTCCCAAGTTGCCCGCTTCACCCCCCTTCCAAGTGGGCTTTACTTCCTTTTGTTCCTGCTGTAAAGCTTTTTAATAAACTTTTACTCCTGTTCTAAAATTTGCCTCCGTCTCTTACTCTGCCTTATGCCCCTCAGTCAGATTCTTTCTTCTGAGGAGGCAAAAACTGAGGTTGCTGCAGACCCATACAGATTCCCAGCTGCTAACATACTTTTTATGCCATGTAAGTCTGATACATTCTGCCACTAACACCCGTGCCTGCAAGACATCAGGGAGGCCAGGATTTGAGCATTTAGCTGCCTGGTCCTCCCTGCGTGGTGTCCTGCAATCAATGCCTTTCTTTCTGTTGGCGCAATCCTTGGTGTAGGTATCTGGTTTTATTGCACCAGGCAAGCAGACCCCAGCTTGGTTCTATAACAGAAAAGGCTAAAGACAGAAATAAGCATGTTGTGCATTAAGATAGGGAGATGTAGGGGAAGGAGTTACACCAGGGAGCAAAATGATTAAGGAGGAAGGTAGAGATTATTTCAGAAAGATACAGAAACTACTGAATTGAACACAACTAGAAAAAAAAAAAAAAAAAAGATCCCTTACAGACGTTTCAAACCTACATGATTTAAGTCTCCTGAGGGCAGGCACTTAACTATTCATTCTAACATGACATGTGAGTTGGAAGCCTTAAAGGAACATTATTCAAGAACCTCATGTCTACTAAAAATATGAAGTCTCTAATAAAAATTTTTTAAAAACCTCTACTAAAAATACAAATAATAATAATAATAATAGCCAGGGCTGGTGGCAGGTGCCTGTATCCCCTTACTTGGGATGCTGAGGTAGGAGAACCACTTGAACCCAGGAGGTGGAGGTTTCGGTGAACTGAGATCACGCCACTGCATTCCAGCCTGGGAGACAGAGTGAGACTCCATCTCCAAAACAAAACAAAACAAAAAAAAAAAAAAACTCAAACGTCTGAAGGGCTCACTGAATCATGGATAGATACTTACCTGTAGGGCCCAACCCTGTCTTATCTCTCTTTCTCCCAGGGAAGGGGAAACCTTCTGGCTCCTCCTATGTAGAATTAATCGCTTACCCTTGAAGGGTACCAGGATATGCCACCTCAAACTATCTTTAGCATATGGATTATTTTGAGCTAACAATTGAAAATCATCAGACTAGGGAATGCTGTAAAACAGGGTACAAGTTTTCCTTTTGTAAATAAATTTACATCTGTAAAGGTACAACTCTTACTAATGGAGAAGACATCAGTTTAAATATGCATAACAAACCTTCTCTATCTGTAAAGGTACAACTCTTACTAATGGAGAAGACATCAGTTTAAATCTGCATAACAAACCTTACTAAACCACTTTGTTCCATACTTTCCTGGTCACTTTCCCATAACTTGCCTCCCCATCTATCACTCACCCAGAAGCCCCAAACTCCTTTTCCTTTACCTAGCCAAGATGGTATACAGTTGCTAAGAACAACACGAGTTTGAACTCCATGGATTCACTCACACATGATTTTTTTCAGTAAGTATACTGAAAAAGTTTTTGGAGATTTGTGACAATTTGAAAAAACAAACCCCATAGCCTAGACACACTGGAAAAAGTAACAGGCCAGGTGCTGTGGCACACTCCTGTAATCCCAGAACTTTGGGAGGCCAAGATGGATGCATTGCTTGAGCTCAGGAGTTGGAGACCAGCCTGGGTAACATGGGGAAACCTCATCTCTACAAAAAAAAAAAAAATTAACTGGACATGGTGGCACGCACCTGTAGTCCCAGCTACTAGGAAGGCTGAGGTGGGAGGCTCTCTGGAGCCCAGGTGGTTGAGGCTGCAGTAAGCCGTGATTGTGCCACCTCACTCCAGCCTCAATTTTAAATAAATAAATAAATAAATAAATAAATAAATAAATAAATAAGAGAAAAGTATGTCATGTATAAACCAAAAATAAAATTCTCAGCTCCCCATCTGACAGGAAGAGAGGTAAGACATGCCAGTGATACCCTCCTTCCTTTGGAGTTTACGGACAACTGACCAGCATAACATTAAAATAGAGATCATAAGACTGACAAAAGATTCTCTGTGGCAATAAAATAGTCAACTCCAACCTGACTCTGGTATAGCATCACATCACAGATAGCAGGCCCTGAAGAAAAAGTATTTACCCCAAAATAAATTTGACATATTTTGAAATGACTCTGCAAAGCCATCTCTTGTCGTGGGGATCTGCATTTTGCAGAGAATCCCCTTCCCCTTCCAGGTATTTTTCTGATCCAGGAGAGATTTTACTAATAAGAGTCTGACGTCTTTTAAGGTGCGATAAGAAACATTTATCATCTATTATTTCTGAGGCCTGGAAGCTTCAACTACATAACAAGAATCTTTGCGTCCACAAACATCTCCCCCAACGCCACCTACATGCCCCCTTATCTTAACTCAAGCATTTCTTTCTGCTGACCTCAACTCTTTAGGTAGAGCTTAACTTTCTCAACCAATTGGCAGTCAGAAAATCTGAATAACCCCTATGACCTATGAGCTCCCTTGCTTTGAGATGTCCCGCCTTTCTGAGCTGAACCAATGTATACCTTACATGTATTGATTTATGTCTTTGTCAACAACTTATGGCTCCCTAAAATGTACGAAACCAAGCTGTAACCCAACCATCTTGGACACATCTTCTCAGGATCTCCTCAGGCTGTGTCACAGGCCATGGTCACTCATAAATGGCTCAGAATAAACCTCTTCAAATATTTTACATATTTGGCTTTTTTCATCAACACATAAGTGTATAAAATATATGCAGATACTACCAAAAAATATACACAAATCTACTATAAAAAACAAAAATTTGGCCAGGCACTTTGGGAGGCTGAGGTGGGCAGATTGCTTGAATCCAGGAGTCCATGACCAATCTGAGCAACATAGTAAAACCCCATCTCTACTAAAAATACAAAAAATTTGCTGGGCATGGTGGCATGTACCTACAGTCCCAGCTACCCAGGAGGCTGAGGTAGGAGGATCACCTGAGCCTGGGAGGTTGAGGCTGAAGTGAGCCAAGATCATGCCACTGCACTCTAGCATGGGGAACAGAGTGAGACCTTGTCTCAAAAAATAAATAGAATTTATCAAAACTTATGCACACACTTACAGACCACACATGAGCCATTCGAAGTCAAGAGAAAGCTTAACAAAAGATGCAGAATTAAATCATAATGGCAAAAAATTAACTGTAATGTATACTGTTCTACTGTAATTTGATAGCCACTTCCTCTTACTATTGCAATGAGCTCAATTGTTGCAAGTATCTGCCTAAAATGCCATGTGACACTAATCATCTCTGCATGAGCAGCTCATCTATCCAGTAAATTGTGTATAGCAGTAAAGAGTGATCGCTCAAGATTCTTGCATATATTTCATCATGTCTAGAGCAATACCATAAACCTTAAATAACACCATAGGACCCAAATGAAGTGTCAATAGTGATGCTGGAAGTTCTCCCAAGAAGCAGAGAAAAGTCATGACTCTATAAAAAGTTGAACTGCTTGATATACACCATAGATTGAGGTCCACTGAGGTCCACTGCTGGGGTTGCTGCCATTTCAGACAGACAATTCATCCTGTAAATGATGTAAACTTAAGGTATCAATAAACACAGTATAGTGCCCTATATGTATTTTCCTTACGATTTTCTTGATAACATTTCCTTTTCTCTAGCTTACTTTATTGTAAGAATACATATATAAGACGTATAGCATACAAAATATGTGTTGATCAACTGTTTATGTTACTGGTAAGACTTTCAGTCAACAGTAAGCTATTAGACTTTTAAGTCCTCCCAGAACTGCCAAGTGGTTAAGGGCTCATGGCTGGGCGTGGTGGCACACGCCTGTAATGCCAGCACTTTGGGAGGCCAAAGCGGGGGATCACTTGAAGTCAGGAGTTTTAGACCAGCCTGGGCAACACGGTGAAACCTCGTCTCTACTAAAAATACAAAAATTAGCCGGTTGTGGAGGCAGGAGAATTGCTTGAATCCGGGAGGCAGAGGTTGCAGTGAGCAAAGATTGCGCCGTTGCACTCCAGCCTGGGTGACAAAACGAGACTCTGACTCAAACAATGAAAAAAAAAAAAAAAAGGGAATTTGGAGCTCATACAGTTGCCCCTTGAACAACTTGGGGCTTAGGGTTGCCAACCCCACACACACACGAAAATCTGCACATAACTTTTGCCTACCTTACGGTAGCTTCATGTCAAGTGATAGATTCCCTCAAGGGCAAAGTCACAGAATTACCTGCTTCAAAAGCCTGAGTGGATAAACAAAATGTTGCCTATCCAGGGTATCCTAAAGTTACCAAGGACTGTGGGAGAAGCAATTGGCAGGACCATCGTCAACACTTCCCATTTTCTGCTGGGGTGAGATCACAGCTGGCCCCAAAGCATCCAGAGGAATCTAGGGCCTAGTAAGAGGCTGCATGACAGCAAATATACAAGGATAGGGTGTTCAGCTCAGAGGGCGGACAAAGAACGTGGTAAGATGAAGTGAACACTGGCTTTGCAGCAGGCAGACCAGATGCTTTTACCAAAGCAGCCTGCAACACACATTTGTCCAATTCCACATGTTCTCTTTACAGTGTGACTTACGCTCGTCCCACTAAGAGGTGAAGTGTTTCCTCTCCTGAACCTAGGCATGGCCTTGCGACTGCTTGGACCAGTGGATTATCTCAGAAGTGATGCTATGTGACTTTCAAGGCTTTGTGAGGAAAAATAAATAAATACAGCTTACACCTGGCTGGCTCTCTACAACTGCCTCCACTTGCCTTTGGAACTGTCATTAGGTCATGAGGAATACCAGGCCACATGGAAAGGCCATGTGTAGGGGTTTCAGCTGACAGCCCTCGCTGAGGTCTCTGCCAACAGCCAACACCCCCATTAGACGCTGAGTGAAGGATCTTTTGGACAACAACAGCCCCCAGATTTCTGACCTTCCAGATGCTATGGAGCAGGGTGAACCCTCCCCACCATACCCTATCTGAATTTCTAGCCCACAAAAACCATGATAATAAATGATTATTGTTGTCTGAAGCCATTTAGGGTAACAGGTTTTGTGGCAATAGATAATATATGCAGTTTGAATGCTTGCTTTGCTCCTTAGTAGCTCTGTGACCCCAGAAAATGACACACAATTCCCTCGCTTTTAGAGTTGTCCTTCACACCAGAGCTAATGGTTGTGAGATGCCTAACACTCCTGGTTGCTCTCTTAAGTGATCTCATTTATTTGCTTTTCTGCTCACTGGTCATCTTCCCATGTCAAGAAGGTACAACCCTTGAAAGCCATCTTACTCCCCATTTTGCCTCAGTGCCAAGCAAAGCACCTGACACAGCAACTCACCATCAACACTTGCTGAAGATAACCCAACTAATGTAGCAACCAAGTGCACACAAAATGCTCTCCACTGGTAGACAACCAACAGGAGGGCAGGGAGGCAACAGGCTAAGTCAGGGAAAAGCATGGGACATGGAAGCCTGCAGGCAGTCTACATTCCAGGACATTCCAAAGTCAGAAAGTGATCTGAACCCTACCCTGACTAAGGCAGGGCTGGAAACGCAAAGCATGCCTCACAGAGCCCAGGGAGCAAGTCCTCCCAGAACTGCCAAGTGGTAGCCTCTCCACCTGGCAACACATCTCCTTTGCGCCTCTTGGGGTACAATTATACATTAATTAAATATCATTGAGAGTGTGTGTGTGTGTATATATATATGTGTGTGTGTGTGTGTATATATCTCATTGTAATTATATATAATTAATACCTTAATAATTAGTATTAGTGCTAATCAATAGCACCTTTCTCCCTGAAAAGGCACTTTCAAAAATGAATACATGAAATCTGATTGTAGATGAGCATTGACAGATGTACTTTTGCAACTGATCTTAATCATCAGGAATATTAACTGTGAACTCAAACAAGCAGTTATCTCAAAATTGTTTTTCTTATTAGTAGGAGGCCTGTATGAAAAACAGTGCTGTCATGTTTTAAATTTGGCCAGTAAAAATCTTACAAGTTCTCTTCTAAGTACCTTTATAATATCCTCAATCTCACTCCTTCCCATCCCTTTGTACTGGGCACTCTGCTAGTCCCACCATCTGGCTTGAGACTCCTGCACTCCTGCTAGCAGTGTCTGGCTCACCTTTGGCCCCAGTAGAACTGTTCACCCTTTGTTTATAATTTATAGCCCACCTAAGTGCAATCCAAGTTTGAGATGATAATTTGGGTCTTTTAGGTTCTACCCATGGCTATTCTATAGCTCCTGCTACTGTTTCTTTTCTTTCTTTCTTTCTTTTTTTTTTTTTTTTTTGAGATGGAGTTTCACTCTGTCACCCAGGCTGGAGTGCAGTGGCACAAACTCACTGCAACCTCTGTCTCCTGGGTTCAAGCAATTATCTGCCTCAGCCTCTGGAGCAGCTGGGATTACAGGCGCCCACCATCATGCCCAGCTAATTTCTGTATTTTTACTAGAGACAGGGTTTCACTATCTCGGCCAGGCTTGTCTTGAACTCCTGACCTCGTGATCCACCCATCTCAGCCTCCCAAAGTGCTGGGATTACAGGCGTGAGCCACCGCGCCCAGCCTCCTGCTGTTGTTCTGATGCCAACTATTCATTTTCCACACTGCAGGCTTATCTACTCCATTGGCTTCTTCTCTTTTCCTAGAGGATATTCCACTGTGGGAAGAAGAGAGACTCAAATTAAGTCCAACTGGTCCCAGGTGGATAATCACAGTGGAACGTTTTTCAAGTACTAGTCTAAGATTCACCACCCCATGCTTTAGTGGAAGTTCAGAAATTGGCACTTAACAGGTCAATGAATGACAGGGCCCATCCAACCCTTGCAGCTATCTTACAAAAATCTGAGAATCATTTTAAAAATCAGTGCCAAAGTAAAAGAAAAGTTGAGCTTCAAAAAAGCACTCTCCAAGACGACACAAAAAAATGTTTAAAGTCTCAGGCAAGTGTTTTGGCCCTTGTCCATTCAAAATTTTTTTCATTTTGATAGCAAATTATTTCCAAAATGCTGAGAGTTCCTAGACAAAGATGTTTAAGGTTGGAAGCACTCAGTGGCCATCTCATCCATTACCTTCCAGCAATCATCATTCTTTTACTGTTCTTAGTTCCTGGGAAGGAGCGTCCCTAGAGGGGACGCTTGGGCACTTGCTCCAGGCTCCCAATTCATGCCCACTACTGTCGAGGAACTCATTAAACAGCAGGGACAGAGGCTAACATTCACGCAACATATACCATGGCCCAAGGGCTATCCTAGGCACCTGAATGCACAATTTATATAGTCTTTGTACCCAACATATGGAGAAATGTATATTATTGTTATTCTCACTTTTATAGATGATGACATGGGGAATAGAGACTAAGAAAATGTTTGCATGTGGTTGGATCTGATGCCCTGGCAGTCTGACTCCAGAGCCCACACTTTTAACCAGTAGTGTCCTCACTCACTAATCTCAGACTTAATCATGTCCTGCTTTATTCTGCTAAGCCCTCAATGGATTAATAAAACACCTCTTTTCACCCTCTGCTTCAGTGCCTTTTCATGAACTTGGAGTCCTCTGAGCCTTCCTTCTTGGATTGAAGCCCATTCTGTTCACAGGAAGAGTGCAAGGTGCCGAGTCACACTGTTCACTGGTTTATTGAGATTCGGGGAGATCCTTCCCCAAGAGACACCACAGTGTGAAAGGGACGCCACCTCCCGCCCCGTAGGTCCATCTGTCTATCCCAACAGTCAAGGGTGCCTTCCTTTAGTCAGAATTCTCATCAACTATCCACAGGAAGCAGCCTCCAAACCTGCCCCCACTTATTTTTCCTTAATTCCCCTCAAAAAAAACACAAAACAAAAGGGAGCAGTCTTGGGAGAAGATGATTATGAGTGTAGACTGAGGGTGGTACATGAATGCAATGGAGATGGGGGGAGTCTGAGCAGAAATGGAGATTCTGCGATGAGGAGAGGGTGTGGATGGCCCCACCAGACATGAATTGGGGAAAAGTGCGTAACAATGTGCAGGGTAGGGTGCATACGGCTCTGTTAGAAGAATACCATGATTTAAGGGAAGAAAGTACACAAGGTACATGGAGGGTACAAGGGAAAGTACATGGATGTGTGCAAACAGGAAAGACATGACTCAGCATGCTAGACAAATTGCACATGCCTACCCAAACACGCTCAAGGGCAGACCCATAACCGTGAGTGGGGCACACGTAGCTGTGAATGCAGGGCGCCTGAGAGCACATGTGACTGAACATGAAGAGAGCACATGGGAAAAACGCGGTGCACACGAGCATGTTCAGTGGGCACACGCAGGAGAGGGGAGGATGCATGTGTGCTGAGCGTGAGTGCACAAAGAGCAGAGGCAAGGAGCATGTGAGCCTTGGCGAAAAGAATGAGCCCCCAAAGGAAGCAAAATTCAGGGGGAGACAAATGTGAGAAAGTGTGGAAGGGCAAGTAAGATAGAGACTATGACAGTGGAGAAAAGGAGAGGCCCCTTTGGGGTGGAAAGAGCACTTGTGGGGAGACCTCTGCTGGACAGGAACAGAGCACAAAGGCAGAGGAGCTGCAGGGGTTGCCGTGGTAACTAGAAAACGGTGTTGCATGGGAAGAGAAAGATGCAGTGAGGCTGCTGAGGAGGCAGCGCGTGAGCAGTGAGCAGCTTCAAGCCAGGTACAAACTAAATTGTGAAGAGGTGATACAAAATTACATGAAGCAGTAAGAGAGAAAAAGGTCTGTTTCCCAGAGGTATGAGAGACCCAAATCAGCCCAGGACTCACAGGGGGACATGTATTTACAAGAGATGAGATTGGATAGCATGTTCTTCCCAGCTGGGGATGGGGACCCCCTGCTTCCTGAGTCCCCTGCCCTTCCCCATCTCCCTTTCCCGCCCCCTACTGGCCTGTCCTCCCTCACCCTGCCCTCACTTATAAAGCAAATGCACTCGACTCCCATCACAGCTAAGCCGGTCGGGGGGCTCAGGGGGTCCCCTGGGCAGGCCCCCAGAGGGGTCTGGGGGTGTCGGCGGGTGGCGCCGGGAGCGGAGCTGCTGCCGAGACTGGAGTTGATGGCGCAGTTCAGAGACACGTTCCTCTTTCTGGAGGAAGAAGCACAATTGGGAGAGTAGGGGAAGAGGAGGTGATGAAGGGGTGGGGAGGAGGGAAAGAGAGGAAGGGCACAGAAAAATGTAGGGGGGAGGACATAGGGTAAGTGGACAGAAGAAATTAAAAGGAGAAATAAAAATAGAACAAGAAAAGCCAGAGAACATAATGGGGATACCAATAAAAAAATGAGATCAGGAAAATAAGAGAGAATTTAAAAACAAAAGGAAAAAGTGTGGAAGGAGAGAAAAGTCAGTGCACAGAGCTTCCAATAAATCAGAGAGATTTGTGTCAACCCAGTTGGAACATCCCTCTCTTTGGCATTGCACCAGCCCCTAATGACAGCCTGGGGCACAGTGAACGCCTGCCCAGGTCCTTTATGCTGGGGCTGCATGCGACACCCAGCTGCTGTGAGTGTTGACTACTAGAGGCTCACTGCTGCCTCTCTTCAGTTGCCACCCACAGCCAACAGCCATCCTCTTGCCTTAAGGAGGCTGAGTCAACCACATAGCTCCCACTCCAGAGCCCCTCCACCTGTCAGGCCAACACTGGATTTTGCCTGAGACAGAATCTTGCTCAGCCCTTTCCCCTCCCCTATCCTGCTCCACTCACTCCTTACAGGTTGTTCTCCTAAGGACCCTCCCTCCATGAACCAAGAACATCTGACTCTGTACCTCAGGTTTGGCTTCAGACAACCCGAGCTAAGACACAAGCCTCCTGGACCCACCACTCCAACACCCCCCCCGACACCCACCCCCGCACCTCAGCAATGATCTTTTCCAGTTCGCGGTTCTCCTTCTCCAACAGCCGGGACTTCTCCTCCTCATTGTTGTTGGTCGATGACCCTGTCTTCATGGTGTCCTGCGCCTCCGACTGCCATTCCCCTCGGGTGATCAGCCTGCGCATCTGGGGGCAAATGTTTGGGTGTGGGGTGGCCCAGCAGTGACTGTACTAGTGAATGGCTGATGGAAAGTTGGAGGTGGAAAGAATGCTAAAGAGAGTTGGGCCCAAACAAGGGGAGGAGTGAAAGGAGGGTGAATGGAAGGGCAGAGGAACTCAGTACTGTAGGAAGGAGGGAGGGAGGGAACATGGGACTAAAGAGGGTGAGAGAAAAAATAGAACCTCACCTTGGGCACAAAGAGCACAACAAGAGTAATATAGGAAGAGAAAACTATGGCAAGAGAGGCAAAGGCAAAGGCTGCATCCTGCTGGCTGGACAGAATCATGGTGACAGGAGCGGTGATGAGGCACAGGACCTAGAGGGAAAGACACATTGAGGGAGTCTCAGGTCTGCAGGCTCAGACAAGATCCAGAGTTTACTTCCCATGGAAGGGAGCCTATGCAGTTTCCTGGTGAACTTTCCCTTTGAAAAGGATCCAAATTCAGGATCATCCTGAAATACAGATTGAGAAAAATCTCAAACTGTCCCAAACCAGTTTTCACTCTTGGTTGACCACTCCCCTCAAGGCAGGAACTCCCAGGATCTCTATGCACACATTCCAGGTCCTCCAGAGTCGGTCCCTGGTAGGAAATGTCAACAGAGTCCAGTCCATCAACCAGAGACAAGCAATTTAACTTCTCTGTGTTTTTGTTTCCTCACCTATAAAGTAGGGATACTAATATCTACTTCATTGGGTAGCTGTAAGATTAATGATACAATGTCTACAGTGAGCTTAGTAAACTGTAAAGTGCTTTGTAAATCTGAAGAATTAACAAACTTTTTAAGACTCCTAAGCAACCGATCCCAGATCTAGCATTGATTCTTCCTAGTCCATCACATCTGGGCTGTGGTGGTCAACCCACAGGGTCAATGCCAGGGGGTCAATGCTCACGGCCACATTGTAGATAGCCATGCCTACAGCCCGGTGGTCATTGATCTTCTCAGTGGACACACTCTTGGTCTCATAAGCAAGGAAGATTCCCAGCAGCAGCAGCAGTCCCTTGTAACCATAGAAAATGCCTAGAATGGCAGGAGAGAGTCACTTGAGCAACAAGGACCACAACGCTCCTCACTGAATCCCCGTCCCCTCTCTGCCCTTCACCTACTCTGCAATGGAAAGGGGGCCCTCCTCTCCAATCCAGCCCCTCTGACCTAGCAAACCTCACCCTGTATCCCCCACCCGCTATGTCCACCCAACTTGCCCAGACCTCATCACTTTTTCCTGGGATTCACACAGGAAGGCAATGGTGGCGAGCTGCTGTCAGTCAGGCAAGAGCTTGCTGAATATCTAGAAATAGGCCAGTCTGGGCCACACATGCCTCACCCTTACCCTCCAGTGGGGAAGGTGGTTTTCCAGGCAGAGGGTAGGTTTGCCATTTGTGACCATGAATCGAACAATGTTAGTAAGGCCAAGGGGGATCTAGAAGATAACGTCGGGTCTGGCGGTGGATTACCCTCACTTGTCCCTCTGCTGAACACAAGTTCTTCATCTGTGCTTTGGGCCCTAAGCTCCTCATAGCAAAAGAGCAACTCTCCCCTATTCTCAGAAAAGATTAGTGCAATAACAAAGAGTAGGGTGTTCAAACTGGGTTGAGACGCTCTCTACCTCCTCTTCCAAAGACCCCTCTCCCTCCAAGCCCTCTGCCCTTGCCTTCCCTCCTGCCTTTGTGCATCCCTGCCCTCCTCTGCCCATATCCCACACACCAAGCCATGTATTCATCTTCCTGGAGCTGCAATGCTCCAGCTGGGGCAGAATAGAGACGTCGATATCTTCCTTTGGTTCTTCCTTGGCAAATGTCTAGGGGAGAAACAAGGTCACAAGAAAGATGGTTGCCAGCCTCCCCTCCTCTCCTCAATGCTTCTCTGGCTTCCAGCTGTTCTCCTATGAGACCCTCAATGCTGATGCCAAATCTCACTCCAGGCCTGAGAATGTTTTCCTGAACCCTTGCAGGTGCTTGTTCCCCACTTTCCCTGATGCCTGGAAGTTCTACACACCCTTCCCAGATCCCCACCCCTTCCTTTCTTCAGTTATCTGGAGGAATCTTTCTTTCTTCAGAATCTGGAGGCCTATGAGGGGCTCCTTCTAGGAGGGAAAGGAAGAGCTTCCGATATGAGGAAGGCAGTCTCACCAAGTAGCTTCATCCCTCAAGACCACACACAACCCCGGGCCCTGATGGCCACTGAGCCCTGCTCATTCTCCTGACCACAGCACCTCCTCTCCAGCGGTACCTCAATGGTTCGATGCAAAGGGTCCACAATCTGCCAGATGGCGAGAGTGAGGACATCCATGCCCACCAGCAGGCCCACTGTGGCATACAGCTTCCAGGGTTCCAGAGTCTGGATAAATATGTGGGGAGAACAGGCACATCAGGCAAAAATGCTCTGTGCCCCAGGAGCCAAGGATCTGGGGACTAAGGATTGGGCAGCAACTCACCTTTCTCCACTCCTTCTTTTCTTCCTTCTTTGTGAAGACCGTGTGGACCCACCAAATCTTGGTGAACATGGAGCCATAGCCCAGACTAAAGCCCAGGCCCAGGAGCCAGAGGCGGGCCTAGAAAAGAAGAGAGGGCACAGGCAGAATAGGGTAGGCTAGTAGCAGGGACTTCAGTAAGGATGGGCAGAACCCTAAGGGAGTGTGGGCAGGGAGCACATGGTGACACAGGGAGGATGGGAAAATGTTAACAGGACGGGGAGCGGCAGGGAGAGGGCAGTCTCCCCACCTTGAACAGTTCCTCCCATCCACCCTCTACTTCCACACCACCAAGGTGATCTTGCTAAAACCTCCTGGCTTTAGTGGCCAAAAACCTCCAACCACTCCCCAGTATCTATAAGTTACAGCCTGAACACTTCTGGATGTGACACAGACCCTTCACAACATGCTCCCACCCACCTGTCCAGCTAGGCTCATCTCCCAGCCCTGCATCTACCCCATGCTCCAGCCATGCTGAACTACCCACTTTCTCTTCATCTACTCTCTTTCAAGTATTTTCTAGCCACACAATGCTCCCTATGCCCCTGAAGTAGCCTTCCCCTATTTCTCTAGCTGATAAAATCCTATTTGTCCTTCAGTATTCAAATGCACCTCCTCACGGAGGTCCACCCAATCACACCAACAGTGAGCTGCATTCCCTTCTTTGCCCCCAAAGCACTCTGTGCAGATCTCTACTCTGGAACCTCTCCTACTGCACTGCAGCTAATTGTCTGCTTCTCCAGCTGCACTCTGGCCTCACTGGGAACAGAGGATTCCTGATGAACTGTATGTGCATGTGCATGGAAATGCCATGTGCACAGATGTATGATCAGGACAGCACAGAGCAGAGGAAAAAGAGAGAGCAAGGACAGGCAGGCAGATCAGGAGAAAAGAGTGGGTGTTTCCACCAGTGCAACAGAGAACCACTCAACTATCACTGTTGAAGCTGGCCTCTCCCCACAGCACTAGAACCTTCCATGTACCAACAGTCCCAGAGCCCCTCCTCCCTGTGTGGCAGTGGTCCCTTCCCCCCAACTCTCTCTGCTGTCTGTTTTGATCTCTGCTTCCATCCTTCCAAACCCAACAGAGGCTCCCAAGGGAGGTCCACAATTCTGATTCTCAGCCCCCACACCACAGACAAGCAACCATTGTTCAGGAAACCTTTGAGCAAATCCCCTTCCTTTGCCTTCAATGGCTCCCTCTTCTCTGCAAGGCCTGCCATGGCAACCTTGGAACTGACAAGTGAACTACAGAATGAAAATGGCCTGCAGGCACAGAAAGAAGGGACAGAGCCAAACAGAGACCAGAGGGGTGATGCTAGAAGGAAAGAACAGGGACAAGAGTCAGGGAAAGCTGAGGAGGAAAGGCAGAGAACCATAAATCATGGAAGGCGCTCCTGAGACGGGTGGGAGAGCCACATTCTGTGAGGAATTTGCCCACCACCTCCTCACCTGGCAGACGAAAGGGAACTGGTTCCTCCCAATGTGGTAACCATCCAGCCCCAGGGGGAAGACAGCAGCTAATGCCAGTGAGCAGCCCACAGCAGTCAGGTTGTTCAGGTTGGGCTGTGAGTTCTGGATATAACTAGGGCAGAGGTGGAGAGGGTGACAGGGAGAGATAATTACCCCTCTTCTCCAGGGAGGCTGAGCTCTCCAAATACCATGCAATGGCATGACCCTAATTTCAGGGCCGGGGCTAAAGGAAGACAGGATTGGAGAAGACAGTGGAGCCTTGAGAGGCAAAGCAATGCAGTCATGGGGCTGAAGATGGAGTTGCAGAGGGCTTCCCAAGCACAGGCTCCCACTAGAATACAGGCTATCTATGTAGAGTCCAAGACTGTGAGACCTGGCCCCAAAGGTTGTTTTTTTCTCTTCTTTTCTTTTTCCTTCCAGTTAGCTACTTTGGAGTAGGAGTGGGGGTTATATCTGGTTTCCCTGTTTTCATTCTTAACAAGTCAGAATGAAAAACTCCATGATACATGGCCAAGCGAGTTACACAGGTTTCATTCTCATCCTGTCCAGGAACATGATCAGTATCTCAGAGAGGCAGACAAGGAAAACGTCAGAAGAGAAACTTACCGGACATGTGAGTTGTAGATGTTAAAGGACAGACAGACAACAGCTAGGACAATGCCCAGGCTGGAGAGAACCGAGACGGAGATAAAGAGTTTCTGTGACAGGAAGCGGAATGTCTTGATGACCAGGGTCTGGTCAGCTGGGGGGGACCCTCCTGCATGGCACAGGGGAGGAGGAGGGGAAGGGAAAAGAGAAGGGAAGGAGGACAAAGGAATGAAGACGGGATAGGAGAAAAGGGCAAAGAACTAGATTGCTGACAGACTTCAGTCATTGGCTGGGGACATGAGGCCCTAACTGCACTGAACAGAGGTTACCGCAGGCAGAATGCTCAGTGCCACTGGGGCCGTTAGGAAGCAACCAGAAACGAGATGAGAAGATGGAGTGAATGGTCTGTCCATAGGTTGGGAAATGCTGAGGCATGTCACCAAAGTTGTAGTCTTTGTTTTTGTTTGTTCTTTAAGTTTTTCTGTCTTTCTTACAGCAAAGGAAAATGGGAAGAGAAAGAAGGGGATAACTAAAAAATGTTATAAGGTCTCTTATAACCCAAATCAAAATTTCAAATGACAATTATTGAATCATAAAGCTAAAAAGGCCTTGAAGTATCTAGGGTGGACACCTAATCTTAAGACAAAAAAAAAAAAAAAAAAAAAAAGAAGGAAAACTAATCTGAAATTTTAATCCTGGCAGGGTGATATTCCCAAAGATGTTTTCCAGTTATTATTACGGGTTCAAATTTGTCAGAGTTCACCAAAAAAACTAATTGCAATTTGCTTAGTTTTTTTTTTTTTTTAAAGAATAATTTAGGCCATGCAGCATTTATAGCAACCCAGAACACTGTCCTAAATTCAAATTGTAAAAAAAAAAAAAAAGGGCAAAACTCCAGCAGTGCTGGGAATGACTAGATTTCCACTGGGCAGGGCAGATGGCAGCCGTCTTCAATGGCTGGGCCTCCCCTTCATTCTCAAGGAGCCTTTCTTTTATCAGTAGGTCCCTCCTTTTGTCCCCCTTCAGTTTCTCTCCCATGTCCTATCATTAAGGCCAAGTACACAAAGAATAACTGCTTACTTTCCCTCTTTAAAAAGTATATTTTGAGGGATGAAGTACTACCTATTAGGTACAATGTACACTATTTGGGTGACAGGCGCACTAAACGCCCAGACTTCACCACTATGCAATATATTCATGTAACACAACTGCATGTGTACCTCTAAAATTACATAAAAATAGGAAAATTTTTAAAAATGCATATAAAAATAACAAGCACATTTTGGCAGATGACAATTACATGAGGTTTTCCCTCCTCCTCCATAGTTTAAGCAACCGTTAAACTAAAGAGACAAAGAGACAGCTCTGGGCTTGAAGTAGCTGGTTCAGATATATCAAGACACCAGGACATCTGGGAAACCCAAATGGAGTTTCCATTTCCCGCCCTCTGCCCACCCCCTGCCTCTAATCCCCAGTTACCCCAGCAATGTACTATTAAAAATAGTATAACCACCGCCTATTCCCTCTCCAAATACACCAGTCTCCCCTACCCACGCCTTAGGGGTTGTATTCACTCTCACTTAACCCTTTCTCCTAGCCCAGCTGCCAGCCACATACCAACCTAATAGTCTCCACCATTCCATCCTCACTCAAAGGCATGACTTTTTCCCTTGATTGTCCAGAGGGGCTGAAGGAAAATACAAACAAGATCCACTCACCAATCCACTTATCTGTTTTGGACCAGGAAAGATCATCCTTCGTGCTGTCATAGTAGCCAATCTTCTTGTAGCTGCCACCTGGGCAGATGACAATAAAAGGAGTGACCACAGGGAGCCAAAGAGCTGATCCTAGGCATTTTCAACTTCCCACTTCCCCAGAGCTTTGCATGGCTGTATCTGATTTTATTTTCACCTGAGGCCCTAAAGGATGCTTGGAAGGACCTACGAGTCGCTTGAATCAGCAACATGACTTAAAAGCAATATAAGGTGGTTCCCAAGGCAACTCAAATAAATAAGAATATCTATGTTTAAAAGTCTTCAGTGAGGAGGCTCCACAACATGTCTGCCACCTATTCCATTCCTCACACCTCTCTCTGCGAGATGTCTCTCACTTTGATTTTGGCTTCTAAAGCTTTACACATATTTCTGCTTATTCTTCCTCTCATGATGGGCAGGCTCTATTTTCCCAGTGGCTTTCATTTTAATTTTAGAACATTCTCTTCCGTTGGCTTAGGTTTTAATTCCTTGGATAAGTTATATCTGCCTCTTAAAGCGCCATTGAGTAAAATTTGGTCACTTCTAAGATTTCTGTTCTAGAACTGTTTCCGTTACCATAACTTTTCCTTCAAAAGCCAACTCACACTCCTTTCACCATGGCTGAAGTCCACTTCCTCTTGTCCTGGATACAAAGAGGAGCTGAGAGGATGTGGAGGTGGGGAGAAAGGAAGAAAGAAACTTTTCACAGGAGGCCAAGAAATAGCTCTCTTGGCCATGCCGTAAAAGACTGAGAGCCGGGTGGAGCAGAAAAATTAACTCCTAGAAGTTCTGCAAATACCTAAGTGTGCTAAGTTTCAAGAAAATACAATCTACAAAAGCCAAGCTATACAGACTGAAGATAAATTAGAAATGATAGTTTACACAGCAAGGAAATTTGGCGTATTCCCTTAAAAAAAAGTAGCAGTTCTCCTAGATTTAGTTTTCTTGAGTCTAACTGACAGGTCATCAACCTCTCAACCCAAGCCACTCAAGGGGAAATTTGTGAAATGAATGGAAGCCACTGGGAAAGAGAGTAGCTGTTTTTAATTTACACGCCTCTTTTCTTTTCTTTTTTCTTTGAGACAGAGTCTCACTCTATCACCCAGGCCGGAGTGCAGTGGCATGATCTCGGCTCACTGCAACCTCTGCCTCCTGGGTTCAAGTGATTCTCCTGCCTCAGTCTCCCAAGTAGCTGGGACTACAGGCGCCTGCCACCACACCCAGCTAATTTTTTTTTTTTTTTTTTTTTTTGTATTTTTGGTAGAGACAGGGTTTCACCATGCTGGTCAGGTTGGTCTCAAACTCCTGACCTCATGATCTGCCCGCCTTGGCCTCCCAAAAGTGCTGGGATTACAGGGGTGAGCCACCACACCCAGCCTACACACCTCTTTTCGAGAGCAAAACCAGTGCAACTCAAAGACATCAATCTACTTGTAGCTAAGCTTTTTATTATTATTATTTACAAGCTTGATGAACAGGGTTAAAAGAGAAGGGCAGAAGTGGGGAGGTGCCAGGGCAATCTTGTGATGTCTGTGATATTCTTCCCCAGGTGGCATCCCAGCCCAGCCCCAGCCGGGCCCCCATGTCCAGTCCCCTCCTGCCCCAGTACTCACCCTGCAGCTGCTCGATAAGCGTCCATGCCATCCGAGAGCCACTGGCATCAAACACCACATGGCCCTGAGGGAAGGAACATGTGGAGGAAGGCAAAGGGGATAAAAGCAGGAGTGAAAGAGAACATCAGGGACTCTTTAAATCCTTCTGTTTTTGATGTAATTGAGCCTCTGAATGAATGCTATTTATGGCATTTGCCTGCATATAGGACATACCCCAGATGCCCATACCCTAGATTTTAGAAACATTATTCTTTGGAGAAGGAGCTTCACTCATGAGATTTGAATGGGAAAAAATCCCCAGACAGAACACCAGCAGGTTTCTGGTTGTGTGGCCTAAGCAAGTCAGCAAATCTCTCTGGAAACTAATCTTTTCATTTTAAAAGGAATAACAAGATGACCTTTCAGACTGTTTTGTCTTTCAAAATCCTACAATTCTCATCTGACTCATGAATACCTGGACTAGTTTGAAAAGAAATGAGGGGAGGGGTTTAAAAAAATGGAATACATCCTTTTTTTCCCTCTAGTCTTTGATGGGTTTTTCGAATTTGAAGATCCCTACTTCTCTGGTCGGAGACTGATTATTGCAAAGAAGTAACTAAGAGAAACAGAGAATGCATGTTTGTAGAAGGTGCTTCTAGGGAGTCTCTCTTGAGGTTAGGAAGACAAGGGAGTATGAAGGAAGTTGTAACTCACAGAGACACCCTCAAAGGACGAGGAGTTCATTGCCCGGTAGATTTGGTCGGTAATGGTCTGGTTGTTGTAGTTGAAGTCCTCCAGGCGCACGCCAGAACGGCCGCCTCCTCCAGATGTCTTGTTCAGGGCCAATGCCAAGGCCCAGATGGCATCATAGGCCAGCGGTGCCTCCTGGAAACCTCCTGTCTCCTCAGGGTGTCTTTTCAGTCGCTTGGTTAGTTTCTCCACAAATTCCTGGGATGTCTTAGGAGGAAAAAATCATGAGGAAAGAACTGAAATGTGTGTGGGTGGGGGGGAAAGGGTGCAATCCAATTCTGGCTCAAACACTTCTACTTGAATGGATGGTTTGTGTTACTGTTGTCAGATTGGGCATATGTACATTCAAAATCTTTAACTATACCCATGTGTCTGCCTTAGATCGGAAGCTACTAGACTAGAGCAGGGATTAGCTGTGTCCGATGGTCTTAGTGTGTATAGTTGCTAGCTCAGAACTGCAAACAGAGAAGTTTGACAAATAAACACTCTGGATAATGAGTGGCAAAGGATGGAAGGTAGAGCTAGAGTAAAGGGGGAGACATGGATATTCCAATGAAGAGTTGTGACATTGATGTTCTCTGATCCTTCTGACTTTCTTCATAGAGTTAACCGAGGATCTAACAGCTCCTACAATTCTGAAAGATTCTAGAAAAGGTGATAGCACAGTCTTCTCACTCTGCTTGCCAACCAGGAGGAATTTTCTTCAGCGTGCTAACTTCTTGCCATTCTTGTGTGCTTTCAGTTCACTTCCTCTTAGAGGGCTTTCGGAAGACTGAAAACTACAGAAATATCCTTCACATTTTTGAAGTCCATTACTCAATCCTACCCACACCCCTCCTAACACTCAACCTTCTTTTTCCAAGAAAGCTAAAAAGAATTATAGTTCCTTTAACTCTCTCATGAACTGGGTCAAGAGACCAGACTTCATATACCTTGCAGTAACCTTGTTTGGCTAAATAACTGTAGGTAAATTATTTAACCTCTTGGAACTACATTCTACATACTGGAAAAAATCACATCATTCCTTCCTTACCTCACAGAAACCATACAAGGAAAAGCTTAGCAAC
Organism: Theropithecus gelada; assembly: GCF_003255815.1. Taxonomy (NCBI): domain Eukaryota; kingdom Metazoa; phylum Chordata; class Mammalia; order Primates; family Cercopithecidae; genus Theropithecus; species Theropithecus gelada. Next base: position 32,464,295 of record NC_037671.1, read on the forward strand.
TACTTCTTGGCAAACCACAAGTAACACACAGGGGACCATACAAATAATTGTTTGGGTTTGGAATGTATTAACACATACACTAATGAAAGAATAAATAGATGAATGAAGAACAAATAAATAACTTTGTTCCTCATGACTTGCTCACTTTTTCTCCAACTTTCTAGAGAGATGGAGAAGTGAGATATGCAAAGGGCACAGGCAGTGTAGAGCAGTGGCTACTACATTGGGATTTGAAGCAGCCTGGGCTTTGAAGATGCCTGGGTTCTACCCTTGGGTAGAAGGGGCCTGGGTTGTACCCTTGAGGACAAGATCAAATCCCATCCCTTTCTTAATCATCAGCATCTAGGCCGGGCGCGGTGGCTCAAGCCTGTAATCCCAGCACTTTGGGAGGCCGAGACGGGTGGATCACGAGGTCAGGAGATCGAGACC